>NW_028327178.1:47526060-47677575 GCF_987537825.1 Furipterus horrens | reverse complement strand
CAGTCAGCCACCATTTGTCTAACTCACATTGGCAGGAGGATAGGGAACAGCGGAGGAGTCTCATGAAGACTAGATGCTCACCCCTAGTGTTACCTGGATGTTAGCAGGCCCAGATCTTTGCCTGTACCAGCCCCAGCACTCTGGGACGAGTCACATCTGTGACATTATCAGGCCTCTGACAGAGGGAGCACAGCTTGCCCTAGCTCTAAACTGTCTGTTCTGCTGACAGTGAGTCCCCCCAGCCGCACATCCCTGTTGTCCTTAGTCACTGGCGCAGAAAGCTCTGCTTTGTATCCCTGGCAGATGTTCCTCTGTACCCAGTCAGTGCTGGATTGCAGAGTAGATATGCTAAACATGTGCTTAGGACCCTGCAAAACAGGGACACTTCTACATTTTAAAAATAATTTGGTATTTCAGAACAAAATAAAAGTTATCATGAGAAAAGTTGAAACTTCCTTGGATTTATTCATATATCTTTGTGGTTTAGTAATATAGTTTTTATTTGTATTCCTTATAGATGAGGTGTCCTATTAATTTCCTTTTGCTGCAGTAACAAATTACCACAAACTTAGTGGCCTAAAGCCATACAGATTTATTATCTTGAAGTGCAGAAAGTCAGCAGTCACAAATGGGTCAGCAAGCCTATGTTCCTTCTGCTGGTTGTAGGGAAAATCTCTTTCCTCACCTTGTTTAGCTTCTAGGGGCCATCTGCATTCTTTGGCCTATGGGGCCACATCATTTCAACCTCAGTTTTTATTGTCACATCTCCATTTCTGATCCTGCTGCCTTGCTGTTTATTATAAGGACCCTTGCGGTGGCATTAGATATACCTGGATATTCCAGGATAATCTCCCCATCTCAAGATTCTTCACTTAATAATAACATTTGCAAAATGGTCTTTGCCATATGAGATTCAATATTCACAGGCTCAGGGATTAGGACATGGACTTCTCACTATGAGATGCAATCCTTACAGGCTCAGGGATCAGGGCGTGGAGTTTTTTCATGTGAGACATAATATTCAATGCTCAGGGATTAGGACATGTACTTCTCTCCGTGAGATGCAGTACAGGCTCAGAGATCAGGATGTGGATGCCTTTGCTGTGTGAGATACAATATTCACAGGCTCAAGGATTAGGATGTGGATGTCTTTGGGTGCCACTGTTCTGCTCACCCACAAGTGCTGTCCCCTTTCCGTTGGTAATCCTGGTCTGGCCCTGCCCCCAGCTCAAGTGACTTCTCATGGGACATCTTCCTCCTGATATTCTCCTGTGGTAAAACCAATGCAATGCCCTTAACAACTCAATATATTGGTCCCCTTTTTTCCCCAGCCAGAGTGCATACCTGCTTCCCCAATCCCGTTGGCTTCTGCTTCCTGAAAGCCCGCTGTACTCTCTACCAGACACACTTCTCCATTCTCCAGCAGGCCTAGCATTGTCCTAGCTCCTTGCAGGCTGATTATTTCCCTTTTATGGCCACACTTAGCCCTCCCTCCTTTGAGGGTTATGCCATCTCATCCCTACTGTTTTCATTCTTGTTACTTCACATGTGTGTGCGTGTGTGTTTATGTGTCTGCCTGCTCACACCATTACCTTTTTTGTACCTCCCCTCTTCCTTGCCATCTGTCGCACATCCCCAGTTGTGTTCTCATCCTTGGACTTTCCTTTGCTCACCTGACAGTCTGCCTGACTCCCTAGTGCCATGAGTGCCTCCACCCCGGGACCTGAACTTCCTTTCCAATCAGTCCATCTGGTCCATGGCCCCACTCACAGTGTTGAACTTAAAGTTTCACCATCTTATCCACTGTTATTTCATGGTACCAATTTTTCTTTTAATTAAGATTTGTAGTTGTTGAATTCTTTTTCTCCCTTCTGACTTCACATCTGTCCCTAGTCTGTTTAGGCCCCTGATTCCCTCATTTCAGCCACTCTCTTGCCAGGATCTTCAGCTCCCTTGTTCCCCTTTCTGCTTTTTCTGATATATGCCTGCCTAAATCTTGGCTCTGGATGGATCATGTTTGCCTTTAAACTTCTGTACTGAGACCACCAAGCACTGCTGGAAAAGAACCACAAAACCTTGCAAATTGGTGGTCCTGCAAACCCATAGTTTCTGTCAAGCTGGGCAGTGCCTGACTGTCCTTCTGGATTGCCAGGCTGCAGGTTCCCTGTTTCCTGGGAGGGAAGTTCTCTTAGCCATTTTTTCTTCTCCCAGCAGAAGGTCACTTCTTTGATGGGCAAGGTGAGACCCTCTTTCACTTTCTCCTACAGACTTCACTCACCGCACTGCTCTCACCTCCTTCCCAGTTACAGGGGAAGTAGTGCTCTGGATTATTCCCATTTCTGCTTTTCTAGATATCTCAGCCCATCAGTTGCTTCAGGTCCTGCTTGTAAGTTAATTGTGCTTCTCTTCTGAGCCTTTTCCCTTTAGAATACAAATATGCTTAAGTCTTTTCTATCCTTAAGAAAAGATACTGCACCTTTATTCTGTATTTTCCTAACTCATCTCCTTAGTCCAGTCAGCTTTTTGAAATTTTAGACTGACTTTTCTGTTTTCTTGAGTTTTCTAACCTTTTCCTCCTGCAACCTGGCATTTACTCCCACCATTGCCTTAAACTGCGCCAATGGAAGTGACTTCCAGGACTTCAAAGCCAGACACATGTTAGGCCTTATCTTACATTCCCTCCACTCCAGAACTCCGTCCACTGTTAGCTTCTGATTTTGCTTTTACCTAGCCACTCCTTGCTTGGCTCTTCTGAAAGTCCTTTTCATCTTCTATGATTTAATTTTAGGGCCCTTTTCTGCATGACTCCCTGGCCATCTCATCTACCTCCTTAACTTCCATTCCAACCAGACACAATGGGGTTCCTAACCTCCTGAGTCTTTCTCTTGGTCTTCCTCCTCACCTGGATGTCACATAGTTCTTAACACTCAGTGCATCCAAATGGTACTCATTTTCTCAGCCTCCTTCCATAAGTCAGCTTCCTGGGCTCCTTGTCCCTGGGAATGGCTCTCTATACTAGTCCCCCAGTGGCCAGCTTGAGTTTTTTCCCTCTCTTTGTTCTGTGTATATTTGACAGTCTAGTCTGCTCAAGTTTTACCTCTTAAGTCCTCAGTTCTTACTGTCTGTCCTTACCACTGCTGCCTTAATTTAGGAATTAGCCCTGCCTTTTGTTTTTTTCTTCATCTAAATTGTAGCAAAATTTTCTTAAACAGTCTCTTTCTGTCTAGGCTGGCCCCACATTTAACCTATCCTGCACACTATTCCATAATGATTTTTGGAAGTGGTAGTTTTGTTTATCATTTTTGATGGCTAATTTTTATGCTGTTCTGTGTGATTACCTGTAGGTGCATTTTGTTTCTTGGTAGAATTATAATCTCCTTGAAGACTTACTGGGTTTCCTTTAAAAACAAAAAAACAGAAAGCTTTCTTCCTGCTTTATGATTCTCTTGCAGAGGTACGTTTTTGAGTACCTATTAATTTGCTTGGTGTTTTATATATGCTACCTCACTAAGTCCTTCCAGCAACTTTCCCCTCACTTTATAGAACAAGGACTCTCTGATGCATTTCTCTGACCCTTAGTTTATTTAACTGAAAATAATAGATAATATCATTACTTCTCAGGGACTGTTGACGACTTATATATAATGAATGTAAAGTGTTTGACATACTATAGTGTCTGACATATAGGTCACTTTATTAAATGTATGTTATTTTTAAAAACTACTCTTCTCTCAGATCCTGTTTTTTTACCCTTGTTAGAACCTTCTCTCTGTCCTTCTTGGTAACATTCATTCAGAACACTAGCCAGGGCCTGTCTCCCTAAACTTTATGGTTGTCAGGACTTACAGTAAAGCTCCTGCCTGTCCTCCATCAAGCATGGCCTACCAACTGGGGGCATTTTGATCTTGCTTTTGTATTCTTCAGTATCTCATGGGGAGTGCCCTGTCTGCAAATCACCCATCATTTGAGCTTCATCTGTTATCTTAATGTTGGCAGATTTTGGTGTTCCAAACCTTTATATTTTCTCATTATAATGTTATTCTGCCTGCCTTCACAGTTGATAACTTACTGACTTTCTTCATGATGAAAACAGAAATATTTCTTCATTTGACTCCCTTCATGTCCTAAGGCAAAATTATTATATAGACTTCGGTGTTTCCACTTTTCCTCCTCTACTTCCTTCACTGACATCTTAATCTTGGACATTCCTTACTCCATGTTCTTGCATTTTGCTCTATCTCTCTTTCCCCATTAAAATCTATTCTAATTTATTATGACTTTGGAAAGAAATACTTTGTGTCCTGATAAGGAAATCCCAGCCATCTGTAGGATGATGGGAGAGTATTATTTTTGGAGGGGGCTGGAAATATTTGGGGAACAAAGACCTCTTTTTGACTTAACTCATAATTGACCAACATCTAAGAGAGCCTTATTTGAACACATTCCTGTTCTCTCAATCTTCCTTACTTGATCTCAAAACAAAAGGAGTAGCTCACTATTTCTTTTTTTTTAAATTTTGATTTCTTTAGTTTTTCTATTACAGTTGTCCCACTTTTTCCCCCATTGCTCGCTCCCCACCCAGCGCACCCCTTCTCCCACAGTCAATCCCCACCCCATGTCCATTATCATGGGTCATTTATACTAGTTCCTTGACTAGACCCTTCCTTTATATACCCTCCTTCACTCCCTCCCCCCACTCCCCTGGTAACTGTTAGTCTGCTCCTTGTTTACATGCCTCAGGTTCAATTTTGCTCTTTTGTTTGTGTTGTTCATTAGTTTCCTGTATTAGGTGATATCATATGGTACTTGTTTTTTGTTGCCTGGCTTATTTCATTAAGCATAATTCTCTCTAGTTCCATCCATGTTGTTGCAAACAGTAGCAGTTCCTTCTTTCTTTCTGCTGTATAGTATTCCATTGTGTATATGTACCACAGTGTTTGATCCACTCATCTACAGATGGGCAGTTAGGTTGTTTCAAGCACTTGGCTTTTCTAAATAGCACTGCTATGAACATAGGGGTGCATAGGTTTTTTTGAATGGGTGTTTCAAGATTGTTAAGGTATAATCCTAGCAATGAAATTGGTGGTTCAAAAGGCAGTTCCATTTTTAGTTTTTTGAGGAAATTCCATACTGTTTTCCATAGTGGCTGCATTCCCACCAATAGTGCACTAGGGTTCCTTTTTCTACGCATCATCACCAGCACTTGTTGTTTGTTGATTTGTTGATGATGGCCATTTTCATGGGTGTGAAGTGATATTTCACTGTGGTTTTTATTTGCATCTCTCTGATGGCTAGTGATGTTGAGCATTCTTTCATATACCTATGGACCCTCTGTACGTCCTCTTTGGAGAAGTGTTTGTTCAGGTCTTTTGCCCATTTTTTAATTGGATTGTCTGTCTTTTTTTTTAATTTTATTTTTTGGTTATTCAATTACAGTTGTCCCATTTTTCCCCGATTGCTCCCCCCTCCCAGCACATCCCTTCTCCCACAATTATATCCCTCCCTGTTGTCCATGTCCATGAGTCATTCATACACGTTCCTTGACTAGACCCTTCCCTTACTTATCCCCCTTCTCTCCCTTCCCCCTCCCCCCTACTGACTACTATTCTAGTCTTTGCCTGTTTAGTTCGTTTGTTTGTGTTGCTCTTTAGTTTCCTGTATTGGGTGATATCATATGGTATTTTGCTTTCTTTGCTTGGCTTATTTCACTAAGCATAATTCTCTCTAATTCCATCCATGTTGTCGCAAATGGCAGGAGTTCCTTCTTTCTTTCTGCTACATAGTATTCCATTGTGTAGATGTACCACAGTTTCTTGATCCACTCATCCACAGATGGGCACCTAGGCTGTTTCCAGCACTTAGCTATTGTAAACAGAGCTGCTATGAACATAGGGGTGCATAAGTTCTCTTGAATTAGGGTTTCAGGATTTTTCGGGTATAATCCTAGCAGTGGAATCACTGGTTCAAATGGCATTTCCATTTTTAGTTTTTTGAGGTAATTCCATACTGTTTTCCATAGTGGCTGCACCAGTCTGCATTCCCACCAACAGTGCAGTAGGGTTCCTGTTTCTCCACATCCTCGCCAGCATTTGTTGTTTGTTGATTTGTTGATGATGGCCATTCTCACAGGTGTAAGGTGGTATCTCATTGTGGTTTTTACTTGCATCTCTCTGATGGCCAATGATGTTGAGCATTTTTTCCTGTGCCTATGGACCTTCTGTATGTCCTCTTCGGAGAAGTGTTTGTTCAGGTCCTTTGCCCATTTTTTAATTGGGTTCTTTGTTTTCTTGATGTTGAGTTGTATCAGCTCTCTATAAATTTTGGAGATCAGTCCCCTGTCTGTGATATCATTGGCAAATATGTTTTCCCATATGGTTGGCAGTTCCCTTTTCATCTTGCTGATGTTTTCTTTTGCTGAACAGAAACTCTTTAGTTTGATGTAGTCCCATTTGTTTATTCTTTCCTTTATTTCCCTTGCCTTAGGAGATATATCGGTGAAAATATTGCTACATGGGATATGTGAAATTTTCCAGCCTATGTTTTCTTCTAGGACTTAGATGGTGTCACAGCTTACATTTAAGTCTTTGATCCATCTTGAGTTTATTCTGGTGTACGGTATAAGTTGGTGGTCTAGTTTTATTTTTTTGCACGTCTCTGTTCAGTTCTCTCAGCACCATTTGTTGAAGAGGCTCTTTTCACTCCATTTTATATATCTTCCCCCTTTGTCAAATATTAGTTGACAATATAGACCTGGGTTTATTTCTGGGCTCTCTATTCTGTTCCATTGATCTATACGTCTGTTCTTATGTCATTACCAGACTGTTTTGATTACAGTGGCCTTGTGGTATATTTTGATAGCAGGTATTGTGCTTCCTCCTACTGTCTTCTTTTGTCTCAAGATTGCTGTGGCTATTCGGGGTCTTTTTTGGTTCCTTATAAATTTTTGAATTATTTGTTCTGGTCTGTGAAATACATAATTGATATTTTAATAGGAATTGTGTTGAATCTATAATTGCTTTGGGTAGCATGGACATTTTAATGATGTTGATTCTTCCTATCTTGAACATAGTATATGCTTCCATTTATTTGTAGTTTCCTTAATTTCTTTCTTCAGTGTTATGTAATTTTCCAAGTACTGGTCTTTTACCTCCTTGGTTAAGTTTATTCCTAGAACTTTATTTTTCTTGTTGCTATAGTAAATGGGATTTTTTTTTAAGTTTCTATCTCTGGTGTTCTATTAATGGTGTACAGAAATGCTTAGATTCCTGAATATTGACTTTTTACCCTGCTATTTTGCCAAATTAATTTGTTAGGTTGAGTAGTTTTTTAGTAGAATCTATGGGGTTTTCTATGTATACTATCCTGTCATCTGCGAATAATGACAGTTTTACTTCCTCTTTTCCAATTTGGATACCTTTTATTTCTTTTTCTTGTCTGATTGCTGTGGCTAGGACTTCCAACACTATGTTGAATAGGAGTGGAGAGAGTGGACAGCCTGGTCTAGTTCCTGATTTCAGGGGGAATGCTTTCAGTTTTTGCCCATTGAATATGAGTTTGGCTTCAGGTTTCTCATATATAGCCTTAATTATGTTGAGATATGCTCTCTATCTCCAATGGTTGTTGTATTTTATCACATGCTTTTTCAGCATCTATTGATATGATCGTGTGATTTTTGTCTTTCATTTTGTTTAGGTGGTGTATTACATTTATTGATTTGCAAATACTAAACCATCCTTGCATCCCTGGGAAAAATCCCACTTGATCATGGTGTATGATCTTTTTAATGTGTTTCTGAATCTGATTTGCCAATATTTTGTTGAGGATTTTGGCATCTGTGTACATCAACGATATTTGCCTGTAGTGCTCTTTCTTTGTTGTGTCTTGACCTGGTTTTGGAATTCACTCTTTTTTTATAAATGTAATCTTTGCATCTAGACCTGAATTTTATTTTTAAAAATCTAATTTTTCTAAATATACTAGTACATTAAATAGGATTTGGAAAACCTGTGTGTGGGGGGGGGGGTGTGCGCGCGCGCGCATGTGCACACACTTGATTTTGATAAAGTCTGGATTTTTATTATTGCTGAAGGTGCAGAAAAATGCTGCTGTGAAAATTCATATTTATTATAACCCTCTGTAAAATTATGTGAGATACCTAGAGCCTTTTCAACCAAAACAGTTCAGTCAGATGTCGTTATTTGTGCTCTGAACATGTTTCCAAATTATTTAATAATCACTGAGAACACTACCTTATTTTTAATATAGATCCTTAGATAATACTTTAAATATTAATCATGAGCCACATGATCATTATGCATGGCTTTGTTAGTGGTTGTATAAACTGTAATGAAATCCCTCATTATATGTTAAATTCTTATGTTCTTTGAATCAGTTAAATATAGCCTCAGTCTATAATCTCTCTTTTTAAAAAAATCCTTACCCTAGGATATGCTTATTGATTTTAGTGAGAGAGGAAGAGAGAGAGAGAGAGAGAAAGAAATGTGAGAGAATATTGATCTGTTGCCTCCCATATGGGAATGGAACCCACAACCTTTTGGGCTATGGGATGATACTCCAACCAGCTGAGCCACCTAGCCAGGGCCTATATTCTCTTTTTTTTGCCTGAAGTGTTTACTTGTTTGTTTACTTATTTATTTTTGTCTTCTGTATATATTTTGTTGCCTCCACTTTTAAGATAACTTCATTGGTGTTCAACAGTTTTTTGTTTTATTGTTTTTGTTTTTTTCAGAAAAAATACCTTGTGTATTATATTTAGATTTTTGGCCAGGTTTAAATCGTAAGTCATATTGAGGGCAGAGAAGGAAATGTGCTTTAATACTAGAATGTAGCCTTACAACACGAAGTCATTTAAGCTGATTAATTGTTGGGACCCTAAAGGACAGAGCAAATTTCCATTCGTGTTTATTTCTCATATTCCCTAAAGCTCTTAAGTTCTGGGGCAAAACTGAAGATACATCCTGACATTGTGGCTTGGATACTTTCCCTATTCTTAGAATCCATTTCTCTGAAATGGTGTGACTCAAAGTACCAGGGGAGCTGTGAAATTGTTCAGCAGATTGAAGTGGTGGAGCTAGATAGCCAGATCAGGGCTGCTTATCTGTACTTCCAGCTGTTCAGAGGAAGAGATATTAGAAGAAGAAAATAGTGAAATTCAGAATCAAGGGGAGACAGTTTCCACATCTTTTCTTCTTTAGTTAAAGAAAATTTATATTAGAAGTATCCTTGTCTTTATTTTCCCTGAGAGAGTTTCGTCCTTTAGGAAAAAAATGCGTGGGTTTTTATCATTTCAGATGCTAGACTTGGAGGATTTGTGGAATCCACTCAGTGATGGCTAGTGATCTATCAGACAACTTTTGAAGTTATTTATAAAAGTTCTGTCTATGCAGTTCTTTATTTAATACTGTGTGGGTTCTTTCCCTTTGTTCATAAAGATCTTTGTTGGTGTAAAGCTGCCAAATTTAACAGTATTTCGCCCACTCTGGTATGTGCTGCTTTTTGTTTCTGAGACTATAATTCAGTTAGTGGTTAGGTTAGGGTGACTGGAGATATATATATCTGAGCCAAATTCTTGCCATCAGTAGGTCAGTAGGTTCTGAGGAAATGCGAATTTTTAAATCTAAGACTGTAGTAGAATAGATTTTTAAAACAACAGTAGGAATTACATTCACTAACTTGCTAAAGTATACTTATGTTATGACATGAATTCTGTGTTCTCTGTTTGTAGAATGCTACTTGGTGTAATCTTGACAGCAGTTTGGGATTTAGAATTAATATATGAAAAATATTCAAAATAACAAAGAAGTACTCTCTAAAATGAAAGCTTAAAAATACACAATCGGCCATGCTTCACTGCCATCTTAACTGAAGCTTTGCAGGGAGTTATGTTTAAATTAATTATGTAGGTGATTATTTCTCCCCAGTAGCTTAGTAAATAAATGGCAAAAATAGGTGTCACATGGAAAAGGCAGATTTTGGACATGCCTTGCTGCTTGGCCTATATATCCATGGTGAACAGCTGCAGTGAACTGTTGTGTTCTGCTTATTGAAGTCTCCTACATATGTGGATTGATTGATGACAGATTCCCTGAAATGATGGCCATGTGGCTCTTAATCTTTTTTTTAGGTCTTAGGCCCCTTTGAATATCTAGTGGAAGGTATTGCTAATCTCCTCAGAGAAGTGTTCGCATGCAAATTTTATGTAAAATTTAGGAGGTTTCTGCAATTGCTGAAGAAACCATGGCTCACACCCCTGTTTCAGCATTAAAAACATACATCAAGTGTAGTTTAAACAGGCATAGAAAAAAATGTGTACATGAATGATGTTTGCACTTTCTCTCTCTCTCTCTCTGTGTGTGTGTATAATATATATTTAAGTTCTCTTTGTTATTAAAAGGAGAGAAAGCCAGAAACAGTTCTAATATATTCCAGTGTTAACTCAGGCAAAAATCGTAAAGCTTCTTGAGGGAAAAGCAAGGAAGGAGTTTCATAACCTCTCATAGTTTTCTAGTATCTTGCAGTGAATAGACATTTATGATGACAGATTCATGGCAAGAGACATGGGAGAACACTGAAACTGTAGTAAGGCATCAGAAAGTAGGAATTGATAAAAAGTAAATAAAAATATAGTTGTTAATGAGCTGTCCATAAAATCCTTGTAGTTATCAGTAGATGTCAATTTAAACTGCCTGCCTCCTTCATCTTCAGCATCCAGTCAGTCATTAGGTGCTACCTATTCTACCTCCTAAGTAGCTATTGAATCTGGTCTCTTTCCTCCATTCCAGCTCCTCTTGCTCTGCATTGATTGAGGTCCTCATTATCACTTGTGCAGGCTGCTGCAACATTATGTAATATACCTTTGTAGTGAAGCACTCAGACCAGGTTTTGGATTTAAATTCTAGGTTTTTACTGACTAGCTGTGCAGTGGGAGCATTTGTGACCTCTTCTGAGCCTGTTTCTTCATACGTGACATGGCTATTGTAATAGCTCCAATACGGGGGATTGTAAGACTTAGGTAAGTTGAGTTAGATGCTGTACATGGCACATGAGAAGTTCTCAATTATTGGTAGATATTAAAAGCCTCCTTAATCATCTTTTCTATTTCTAGTCTTGCTACTTTTCTAATTAATTTTCCACATTGCCAGTAATAAGATCTTTATAAAATGCAAGAATGTATTTTTCTCCCCTGTGCTTAAAAGCTTTTCATTGTGTTTCATCAACTAAGAATAAACTAAAATGCCCTTAACAATACATACAAGACTTCTTGTGACCTGTTTCCTGCCTGCTTACCTAGCATCATCAGCACTTGATTATGTGTGTTGATTTTTTTTAAATGTAAAGCCATTTAAAAATTTAAACAAGATGGGTATAAAAATAAAAAACTTTCTTTCTACAGGTTCCCCTTTCTAGGTGAACTACTCAAAATAATTTGATGTGTATAATTCGAGATCTGTATAAATGTTTATGGAGATATGTCAGTAGTGGTCATATAAATAGTTGTGTTTTATTTGTCTAATACTCATTTTATATTTATCAGTATCATGACTATGGTGTCACCTGAGTAGATCCAGGTCTGTGTCTTGCTTTTTAATAATTGAGTTGTATTCCATTGTATTGTGTCTATTTTCTCTCCACCTAAAATTATTTTTATATCTGCTGTTGCAACAGAAATACAATTAATGTACTCTCCAAATGGATAACCATATGTCCTAATGCCTTTTATCTTTACTTTCCTGACTTAAAATGCCACCTTTATTTTATATTAAATTCCCATATATGGGGGTATGGCATTCTTTATGCCACTGCTTTCATATTTTTGGCATCTGGCGATCATTTATGGTCACAGATCACCAATAGTTAGACCACTGATTTGAGGTATTTAAAGAACTGACTCTAAACATTAATTATAAAATAAAAGCTTAAAATTATGAAGTCTTCAGTGACTGAGTAGGATAGTGTTGCCCTTAACTTTTCATAACAATCTATCAGAGTGACTAATAACCCATATGCGAACGCCAGACACACTGTGATATCAGGCACATTACATAACCTCCTGTGCCTCACTTTCATAATCTGTATAATGTATGTAATGACACCTGTCTCATGGAGTTTTTATGATGATTTAATGAGTTGATACTTGTAAAGTGCTTTGAACAGGATCTGGCTCAGAGTTAAGTGTTTTATAAATGCTTGTTTGATAAAAAACATCTTTATAAAGGATAACCCGGCCTCTGTAACCATTTCTTCTCATTCCTTATTTTTCATTTCTGTTTACCAAGAAAATTATATCTAATTATTATATGTTATTAGTTATGATAGTAAATGTTTGGCAGTTCTGTGGGTAGATCAAAGATAAAATGAGACTCTTTGTTTTGTCAATTGCTAAGTCAAGAAAAATATCATGCTCAAAAATGTGCAAGCTAATTCTTTAGAGAGAGCTGCAAATGCATTCATAACTTTTTCTTTGGTTGTATTTGTCTCAGGAAAATGTTTTTTTATGTTCTTTTCTGCAGTAATTGAATTAGTTTTAGGCTACCAATAACATGATTTGTATTTATTTAATATTGAGTAAAGAAAATCAGATGTTGACAAATTAAATTTTCTGTGGTCAAGCAGTTTATATCACAGTTGACCTACATAAATTGACCTGGTATAAATTGTGACATTTTAACCCTGGAGATATACATTGAGACTGTTTGAGATTCGAAAGACATTGCTGAGATAAACCATTAAAAAGGCCACTGAACTCAATGCAGTGGTCTTTAGTTTTAAAAGAAATTTTGTTTTTAACATCTGCATATCAAATTCTTATGAACGTCTTTCCTTTTGACAGCCATCACATAAAGGTTTGGAAACCAGAGGTCCATTGTCCTTGCCCAGCTTTTTGCATAGCATGCTAAAAATATGTGCCTCAGTGGCTGTGATTTCATTGCATGCCTAGATTCTTCCATTTATTTCAATATTGAGTTAAGATAAGGAAAAGATTATTGACTGCCATCTCTTGCCTGTGAATAAATTAGAATGTATATAGGCATTCAGATAGAATCTTCCATGTAGTATATTGACACTCTTCTGTAACATACCTTTCTAGCTGGTGCTCTGCTGTGCTAATGGCTACCAGTCTTCTATGGTCTGTACAACAGTTCAGAAATAATCATTACAAACATAATCACTCTGCTCTTGGAATGGGTTCTCAGTGATGAACAGAGTAAAATCGTTTCCAGAATTTCTCACATCTATCTGTCAAGTGACCAAGAGATGGTCATGCTGTACATTTCTGATGTGGTGCACCCATAGAACAAAGATCTCCTGGTACACACTTATGATGATGAGTGCCCTTATGCATTATATTTCATGAAAAATTTTGCCAATAGCCTGTCTGGTTTTCTCTTGGCAGGGTGCTTTGTATTTATATTTTTTTCCTAATGCCCTGACTCAATTGTAGATAATAATATATAATTTGTACCTGCTTTTTCTCTGAGATATGCAATTTTGAATAATCCTTCTCCAGCTTAGTGACGAGTTTATCAGTTTTGTATTATAAAGCATTATTTTGCAACTTTTCTTGGGAAAAAAAAATGACAAAACAGAACCTTAACTTCTGTACCCAAGAGCACATGGCACTTCCTTGGAAATGTCCGTGAGGGCTTCCATGACCTCGAGCTACATTTTGTTTGCTTGTTTTGTTGCCATGTCTGTCTCCTTATGTGGAACCAATGGTTATCAGGCTTTCAGAAGACTTGGATCCTTGGTTATGCTCTGCTGCAACACTGGTTGTGTGACCTTTAGAAAGTATCTTCACCTCTCTGGGCTCAAGTCTAGTTATCTTAAAAGTTGTATTCAGGTCTATAATCCTTATGATTTTTTAAATGACCAACTTTAATGGGCTTATTGTTTGCTTTAAGTGTGTGATTTCAGTTCCCCTTTTCATCATAAAATATAACTTTGTTAGCTCAGCTATCAATTATGTTCATAAAATATAAGGTTTTTAGAAAGGAAAAACATAATTAAATCTCCTATGAGTAAAACATTCAACAGAAGAGAGATAGATGAAAGGCAGTGATATTTCTCACTAAATGTTGCCTTTCAGATATTAAAAATGGATTTTTTTTTAAATGTGAAATCCTCAAAGAATGCTGTGGCCAGTTTTAGCCACATAGTGTTCCTTGAAACATTATTTAAGGCTCTCAAATATTCAGTTGAGAAACCATTTTGAAATGCTGACAAAGGTAACACTCATCATTCTAACTCCCAGATGTGAATTATTGCCAGTGTTTTGAATTTATTATTCATATGTGATAAGAAGTTATTGTCTGCTCAATATGATTCTAATTTTGTATCAGTTTTGTTAAAACATGAAAAATATTCTTTCGGTTTCTACAGCTTCTTAAGTTTTCTTTCAGTATTATTAATCTACTCCCCCTGAGGTCTCTTCTTTCCTTTTTCCTTCTAATCAGTGTGATGTGTAAGTATATGTATATATGTAGGGTGCTTTTAAAGTTAACTGAAAATTTTCAAAACAGTGAACATGAGGTAGTCACACAAAACTTGTTAAATGCAATCTGCTAGAAAACAGACTAGATGTGAGAAGAAGGCTGGGAGAGTTAAACACACACATGACATTTATTTTGGTAGAAATAAAATATTCCTGAGAAATCATTCATTCTTGCCATTTCATTTTTAGGTTTTGTTATCTTTTCAGTTTTTCCCTTAGAAGCTTCCAAATGATGTGTGAATGTAAAGAAGTTTTTAACAACATTTTACAAGACAATTCATAAATATTTTAAAACAATTTCATGTTCTTATAAAAAAGGCATGCACCCAAGTACTATAGAAAAAGATTGCATAAACTTACCCACAGTGGAGTACAATCCAGCTAAACAAAAGAAAGTGGACAATCATTGTGACCTGACATGAGTAGTTTCCAGGGGATATTAGGAAGAAAACAGCATATATACTATGATACCTTTTCTAAGAATAAAGGGAAAATTTTAAAAAATAATGCTTATTTTTACATATAGAAACCCAGGAAGGATAAACCAGAAAATAGCAAGGTTGGCTATGCACAAGAGGTAGAATGAGGTAGACAGGGTATGGGGTGGGGAGAGACACTTTTTTGAGTACCTTTTTGTATAGCTTTAACTTTTAGAAGCATATTAATGTTCTGCATGTTAATATATAAAATTAAATAATTAGGAACTGAAAACAAATAGAAATAAATGATCTCAACCGTATTTCAAATAAAAACCATGACTCAACTGAAGAAAGAAAAACAAGAATGAATCCAAATATAATGAGGTCTGTCTGGAAAAAGTTCAGCCATTGTTAATATAATGAGAATGGGTTGCCTAACATTGATGTAACCTGGCAGCCATGGAGAAGGAGAGTGGACTGGAATGTGAATGCATGAACAGTGATGACTTCACTGTACTAGTCAATGGGGGCAGTGGATGCCATTAAGTGAGTACATGTACTGTATGGCCATCATATTTGAAATGACTTGAGCAAGTATAGCAATGAATCTACATAAATTTTTGCATTAACCTTGAACATTCCTCTGTGGAAGCTATTTGGGTTACCCAGAAGGCTGCAGCTATGGGCACCTGGTGATTGGCAGCTTCATCATGACAACGTGCCTGCTCATACATCACATCTTGTGCAGTTTTTTGGTGAAACTTCAAATCACTCAGGTGACTCAGCCCTTACAGCCCAGTTTTGGTGCCCTGAGACTTCTGGCTTTTCCCAAAACTAAAATCACCTTTGAAAGGAAAGAGATTTCAGACCATTGATAAGATTCAGGAAAATACAATGGGGCAAATGATGGCGATTGGGAGAACTGTGTGAGGTTCCAAGCTGCCTATTCTGAAGGGGACTGAGACAACATTGTCCTACGTATAGTGTTTCTTGTATCTTATATCTTCAATAACTGTCTCTTATTTTTCATATTACATGTCTGGATACCTTCTGGTCATACTATTTTATATATGCACACACACATATACATACATACACACACATACACAGTATGTACCTATATATTTGTGGATGGCAAAAGAGCAGGGAGGGAAAATAACACACAAATCCTGAACTCTTTTTATAGGTTTGTTTATTATAGTAATGTGGGTAAAACAATTCTGAAACTAAAATAGATATAAGATTTGGCACATTAGTAAATGTGTTGACTTTGTTAGAGGGGAAATACAAATATGGATGGAAAAAGGAAGGACAAGCTTTTGGGATGGATTGGAATTATTTATTTTTTCAGGGCTAAAGTACATTTTATTGATTATGCTATCTAGAAAAACTAGATAATGTTGGGTTTGGTGATAACTTTTTTTTAAAGTATATTTTATTGATTACGTTGTTACAGTAGTCCCACTTTTTTTCCTTTTGTTCCCCTTCATTCAGTACTCCACTTCCCTCCAGCAATCCCCACCCTTAGTTCATATCCATCCGTAGTCGTGCATTTAAGTTCTTTATCATCACCTATTCTTTTTTTAAGTATATTTTATTGATTATGTTGTTACAGTAGTCCCAATTATTTTTTCTCTTTGCTCCCCTCCTCCTAGTACTCCTCTTCCTTCCAGCAATCCCACCCCTCTTAGTTTATGTCCATGGGTTGTGCATATAAGTTCTTTGGCTTCACCCTTTCCTATATTATTCTTAACTTCCTTTTGTCTATTTTGTACCAACCAATTATGCTTCTTAATCCCCACACACCATTTCCCCATTTCACCCCTTGCCCCTCTCAGCTAATAACCTTCCAGAATATCCCCATACCCATGATTCTTTCTCTATTCTGGTTTGCTTAGTTAGATTTTGTTTTTATTTTTTAGATTCAGTTGTTGATAGTTGTGAGTTTGTTGTCATTTTAATGTTCATAGTGTTGATCTTCTTTTCCTTAATTAAGTCCCTTTGACATTTCATATAATAATCGCTTGGTGATGATGAACTCCTTCAGCTTTACCTTGTCTGGGAAACACTTCATCTGCCCTTCCATTCTAAATGATAGCTTTGCTGGACAGAGTAATCTTGGTTATAGGTTCTTGCTTTTCATCACTTTGAATACTTCCTGCCAGGCCCTTCTTGCTTGTCAAGTTTCTTTTGAGAAATCAGCTGACAGTCTTATAGGCACCCCTTTGTAGGTAACTCTGCTTTTCTCTTGCTGCTTTTAAGATTCTCTTTTTATCTTTCATCTTTGGCATTTTTAAGATGGTGCATCTCTTTTGGTTTAGCTTGTTTGGGACTCTTTGCTTCCTGGACTTGTATGTCTATTTTCTTCACCAAATTAGGGAAGTTTACCTTCATTATTTTTTTTTTCAGATTTAATGTGTTTTATTGATTAAAATATTACATTTGTGCCAATTTCCCTTCCCTCTGCTCCCCTCCATCCGGTGGCCCCCCTCCCTCCAGTTGTCCCCCCCTTTTAGATTATGTCCATTAGTTGTGCATACAGTTCCTCCCAATCTCTCTCCGTCTATTCCATTCCCTCCTACCATGATCCCCAATTCCTATATCATCTCCCTCCCTCTCCCCACTCCCCCTCCCTGTTGACCTCCCCCCACTATGCTTCCCTTACCCACAGTTCCTTTTCCACTCTCGTTGCCTGTTTCGTTTGCCTTTGTTTCATCTCCCTAGCTTCTGTTTTTTAAACCAGTCCCTTTAACATCTCATATAACAGTGGTTTGGATCTAATGAACTCTTTCAGTTTTATTTTGTCCTGGAAACACTTTCTCTGTCCCTCTATTCTGAATGACAATTTCGCTGGATAGAGTATTCGTGGTTGTAGGTTTTGGATTTTCATTACTTTGAATATTTCTTGCCAGTCCCTTCTTGCCTGTAGTGTTTCCCTTGAGAAGTCAGCTGATAGTCTAATTGGGACCCCTTTGTACATAATTCTTTTCTTCTCTCTTGCTGCTTTTAAGATTCTCTCTTTATCCTTAATTTTTGACATTTTGATTATAATGTGTCTTGGAGTGGTTCTCCCTGGGTCCAGTCTCTTGGGAACTCTCCTTGCTTCCTGGACCTGCATGTCTATTCCCTTCCCCAAGTCTGGGAAGTTCTCCTTTATTATATTTTCACTCAATTTTTTAAGTTCTAGTTCATCTTCCTCATTCTCTGGCAAACCAATGATTCTTATGTTGGGCCTTTTATAGCTGTCCCAGAGGTTTCTGATCCTCTCATTGTTTCTTCCTATTTCCTCTCGCTGCATTGGTTGACTGCTTGTTCCTTCTCCATATTCCAGTTTGTTGAAATGAACTCTGGATTCCTCACCATCTGTCTCGTATGTGGTTTTGTTCCTTTCGTTATGAAACTTTTTCGCTTCTTTCATATCTTTTTCCTGCTCTTTTGTGAATTCTGTAAGCCACCTGATAACAATGGCCCAGAACTGAGCCTCTGACAGGTTTCTTATTTGTTCATCTGTCAGGTTCTCTATCTGCTGTCTGGTGAGTTGTGCCACCGGGATCTCTATATTTGTCTGCCACATTTTGACAGATGCGTTTTGTTTTCCTGGGCTGGCTGTCCGGGGCGGTGCCTATGTACGCGTCACAAATTAGCGACCAGTGCCTGTCTGCGACCTATTTCGCAGCCCTGTGGTGCTTTCTGTGGGGGCGGGGGTCCAAGATGGATTCACACAGTTATTCAGCTAGGAGACCGGGATCCGTCCTCCCGCCCCCCTGGGCCTCACTGTTCAAGGCGATGCTGCGGCTGCTCTCCCCAGCGCCCGGGGTCGCGCACGCCAGGGGCTTGATTGGAGTCGCGCACGCCAGGGGCTTGATTGCCTCCGGGATTTTTCGCCGCCCCGCCCGCTGCTCCGCAAACAGCTTTGCCTTCTTTAACTCTTACCTGCCCAAATGGCACCGCTGGTTTATAACTTCATATGTTGGGCTTCCGTGTAGTTTTATTTTCTGGAATTTCTAGTTATCCTTTGTTTTGAAGTAGTTGTATTCCTCTATAGTTGTTGAGGGAGACCTAGCGTGTCCGTCTAAGCCTCCATCTTGGCCGGAAGTCCCTTCATTATTTTTTCACATAAACTTTCAATTTCTTGCTCTTCCTCTTCTCCTCTGGCACCCCTATGATTTGGATGTCGGCGTGTTTAAAGTTGTCCCAGGGGTTCCTAACCCTCTCCTTGATTTTTTCAACCTTGTTTCTTCATTCTGTATTGGTTGATTGTTTATTTCTTCCTTATGTTCCAAATTGTTGATTTGATCTCCAGCTTCCTTCCCTTCATCATCAGTTTCATGTTGATTTCCTTTCATTTCATTTAGCATAGCCTTCACGTCTTCCCTCATTTGTTTGTTTGCTGTACTCAAGCATGTCTGTGAAGTCTGTGAATGTCATTATCACCACTGTTTTGAACTCTATGTCAGGTTGGCTATCTCCTTGTCGCTTAACTCTGCCACAGAATCTTGATCTACTCCCTTTTTTGGGGGCATACTTCTCTGTCTCCTCAACTTGACCACATCCTGTGTTTGCCTGTGCCTTAGGTGGAACTGTCAGACCTGTTATGTTCTAAGGGGAGGAATCTCAGTATTCGTCAGTGCCAGGCAAACTGTTTCACCACTTTATGGCACCATATGTGGGGAAGGGGTGAGAGAGAGAACAATGCTGCTTACTCAGCACTCGCCCCTTTTCCAGGCACTTCTCCTGCGCCCTGTATGGGACTGGTGCCCTTCCACCTGGTGCCCTAGTTGCGGTTCCCAGTGTGGGTGGGTTTGCAGACGTTCTAGGACTGTGGGGACCCACTACACAAATGGAATGTTGAGAGACCAGCAGCTTCTTCCACCAGTGCAAGCCCTAGTGGTTTTCACAGTCAGAAGCAATGAGGCTTTATTTTCACTGGTGCTGGAACCGTGAACTATGAGGTCTGGTCTGGTGCTGGAATCACTCCCTATATGTCCTGTCCCTTCTGACTTTTATAATGTATGACTGCACTTTTACGGGCTGGCCATAGCCGCTGCCTTGCTTTTGCTGCCACTACTGTCACCACCATCACACCACTTCCTCTCCACTATGTCTCTGCCCCTCCTACCTGTTTGGATGAGTATTACTTCTTTATATCTTTGTTGGACTTCCATGCAGTTCAATTTTCTGATACTTCTGGTTATTTTTAGTGTTGATGTAGTTGTATTACTTCTTATGGTTGTGGAGGATAGCGAACCATGTCTACCTATGCCTCCATCTTGCCCATAGTAGGGATTAGAATTAGATAAATCTGTTTGAATTTATGAATTATTAAAATACATATGTATACATAGCTGTATGTACATACATGTGTATATGTTTATGTGTGTATATATGTGTGTGAAGGAATTGAACAATGCTGGACTGCACTTCAGTTGTGTGATCAGAATTAAACATCACCAGGGAGGGGACACATGAATATGTGTCTCCAGATGTGATATCATAAGAAAGGCACATCATCACCCATGCAGTGTACTGACAAAAGAATGCATAAGCTGAATCTTATCACTTGGAAACATCAGGCAAGTCCAAAATAAGGAACTTTTTATTTTAATAAAATAAAAGAGGAGAAAGACTGTGTTCTTTAAAAATGTCAGTGTTTTGAAGGTTAAAGAAATGCTGTGGAATATGTTTCAGATTAAGGAAGACTAAAGAGACATGTCAACTAAATTTAATATATGGCCCTAGACTGAATTCTATTCTGGATGTGAAAAATGTTATAAAGTTCATTGTTGGGTAGATCAGAAAAATTGGAATACGAATGGAAGATTAGTTAAAAGTGTTGTATAAATTTAAATTTATAGAAGCTGATGAATTAGCTACTTTTATGTAAGAGAATGTTTTTATTCTTAGGGAGAATACACTGCTCTTAAGGAAAAATACTATTTAGTGGCAAAGTGTTCTCAGATGATTCAGAAAAAAATCATATGTACATGTATATGTACATGCATATCTTTTTCTGTATGTACATGTACATACATATCTGTATTTCTGTATACAGACATGAGAGCAAGGTGCAAATGGAAATGATAAAACAAATAAGGTCGAATTTAGTAAATTCAGGCAATGGCTATAAATATTCTCTTTACTGTTTTGTTCTTACAACTTTAAATTTGACATTTTCAAATGAAAAGAGCTTCTAAAAAGAATAAATTTCACTTTAAAAGTAGGCATTCATATGTTAAGCATTAATAAATAAATAGTAATACCACTAGTAATTAAAAAACAGCTCTTGAACTAGATTTTAATCATTTTTCATTGGTATACTAATAAGTTTTATTTGCAATTAATAATAAATTGACTAGTAATGCTGAAATTGTCTGCTCAAAACGAATAGTTCAGCAAGGTTATGGGAAGTAAGATCAGTATTCAACTAAATAATAATGAATGGGAACAAATTAGAAAGCCTATTTATTAATTAGATTTCTTTTAAGACAGCAATAAGCATAAAAATGTACACAGAATTAAGCATGACAAAGTGTTTTAGTAGTCTATGTGAAAATTTAAAAATATCTTGGACAGATAAAAGTGATTTGATTAAATGGAGAGGGAATAAGTGGCTGAATTATAAAACAATATGGTGAAGATTGCTCTCCAGATAGACTCCTTATAAGCAAATAAGCCAGTGAACAGAATAAAAGAACCAAAAATAGACCCACAAATATGTGTAATAGAGATAGCTTTTGCAGGTAGTGGATTATTTAAGCAATTTTTGTTAAGCATTTGATTTTCCATGTGAATAAGTAGACTCCCACCTCACACCATAGAAAAAGTCAGTTCCAGTTCCATTGTAGATTTAAATACGAAGAACAAAATTGTAAAAGAGCACTAGGAGAATATTAGTGTAACTCAGGTTTGTTGGGGATTTCATAAGCTAAGTGTAAAAGCTGCTCAGGAAATAACCGATATATTTTACTACATTAAAATGTAGAATAATTCTCTACAACAAAGTCATTATAAACAAAGTGACTAGCGAAGTCAGACTGGGAATAGGTAATTGTTATAATCAGCAAAGGTTTGTTTCAAGAATATAGGAAGAGCTCCTTTAAATCATTAATACAGATTGAGCAAAAGAAATAAATGAGGTGTTCACAAGACATAAACTTTTGTAGACGAACTATTTCAAAGCACATAAAAATGATCAAACCATCTTTCAGGGTTAAATATGTAAAGAGTATCCTTTTGGGCTGGCCAAAAAGTTTATATTTTTTTTTCTGTAAGATGACTGTAGTAGTACTTAATTGTCTTTTACTTCATGCAAAGCAATTTTGTTAGATTTTATTGTGACAGCTGTCATATCAGCGTGCATTAAAAAAAATTGGTGAATTTTTTGTAGCCATTTTAATATTGAAGATGGAAGAATATATGCAACATTTTTAGCATATTATGATTTTATTATTTCAAGAAATGTAAATATACAATTGAAACGCCAAAAAAAGATTTGTGCAGTGTATGGACAAGGTGCTGTGACTGATTGAATCTGTCAAAGGTGATTTGCAAAGTTTTGTATTGGAGATTTCTCACTGGACGATGCTCCATGATAGGGTAGACCAGTTGAAGTTGATAGCGATCAAATAGAGACATTGAGAACAATCAGTGCTCGACCACATGGGAGATAGCCGACTTACTCAAAATATCCAAATCAATAAAGTTATTGGTGAAAATTTTAAAATGTCTTTTGTTCTTTTTTGGCAACCCAATATCATTAGCTATTATTACTGAGCTTTCAAATTAGTGCAGTAAGTTCTTAATTATATGTATAGCCACACCAAGTATTTTAGTATTATATTTTGAATATATTTCAGTGGGTAATGTTATATTATGAAATTTTATAGGACCAGTCCTTTCCAGAGTATGAAAATGGTTTTCAGGTTGGAATGAGATTAGAAGGCATTGACCCCCAACATCCAGCTGTATTTTGTGTGTTTTCAGTAGCTGAGGTAAGAGCTGGTGTTATTGTCTTGAGTTAATTGCAGAATGAAGTGACAGAAGAGAAATTGCTAGAGAATAATAAATCAAGTACTTTTTGTTCTAAACAAGTTCCAGAACATTATAGATTTATCTTAGTCAGTAATGGGTGAAGCATGTTTCTTAATGATTTTGTCCTTATGAAGATTAGCTTTTTAGTAAGTTCTTCATCCCTGTCAGGTACTCTTGATGTAATTGGTAAATAGTTTTTACCTGAGGTTAGTTATAATCAGTGAATCCGACAGTGTTACTTTTGTCTATTAAAAGAGATATAATTATTACAGTTTTAGTTGAACTCATGAGAAATGCATATGAAAAATATCAATGCATATGAGTTATATATTTGCATAAATATATGTATTGTGAAAATTGTAGAGTGAAGAGCCATTGATGAAAATAAATTATTATAAAATGTGATATTTACTAAACATTTTATATTATTAAATTGATAAAAGACCTGTATATTTTTAATAACACCAAAGATAGAAAACATAATTCACTTAATTTACTTATGGGTTATAGCTATTAAACTTATATAGCATGTCTAGAGGACTTATTTCTTAGACTGTTTTATTATTCCCTTTATTGAGTATTCTGGGTTTATATGTTAGAGTTGAAATAAGGCCATGCCTATTTGGGTTTTGCTTTGTACTTTAGCTATATGGGGTTTCTGAAATGAATATTTGACAGATTTGAGTTAATAAATAAAGTCATTGGTTAATGGACATGTAAATTGACCTCAGATGCCTAGTTTGAGGAAAAAATTATTTTTGCAGAAAAAAATCTTATGTACTTGAAAGACTGTGTTAGTGTATTTTGTCAATATTTTGTCTTATTTAGATGTCATCTATAAATTTATTCTCTAATACAAACACATTTAGATGGAAGAATTGGTTCATATACATTGATGGCGCTGACAAAATATGAATATTTTGTTAATTTTTTTGTATACTTCAAATACAGGACATAATGAACAATTGCAAATATTCCGTTTTGCTGGTGTGTGGTTACCGTCTAAGGCTTCATTTTGATGGTTATTTAAGTTGCTACGATTTTTGGACCCATGCTGGTTAACCTGACATTCATCCAATAGGGTAGTGTGAAAAGACCAAACATGAATTGCACATTCCTAAGGGTAAGCCAGGATGGAAAGAGAGTGAGTTATTATTTCAGTTTTATTTTAACAACATTTTTATGGCAATAATGAGAGCCTTTTGTGATTTAATTTCCAAAATGAAAGTCTGATCCTTAGAAAAGAGTAAGTCTATAAGGATAACATTCTTAGAAATAAATGTCTTTAAAAGAAAAGCACCAATAACTGTTTGAGTCAGATATTCTAATAAAGCAACTATAGCAGAAATAAGATCTTAGGAGATTTCATTTTACATAAAGTTTATTAAACCTTAGAGAAATAAATTAATGTTTAAATCACGATTGAAATGAGATCTCAGTCATTAATATTGTACAGTGACAAAGTTTGATTCATTGTCATTTGTTTCCAATAGAAATAGAGAACAGGGAAATATTAAAGAGAAAACAATTTCACTGTTTTTTAAAATGGGAAATAAAAATCTCCGCCTTGTCTTTTGTTATGTGTTAGGGACTGGCAAATATGACTGAAGCCCTTTTTATTTGCTGTGTGCTAGTGTCGTGAGGATTTGACCAGTTGAGATGCCAATGGGCCTATTTCTTGGCACAGCAAAATTCTATATAAGATCTCCTGCTTGGATGTTAAATGATTTGGTGACCACGAAAACTCCTGGATTTAGTACATAATAATTTATTCTTAGTTACCAACTAAGAGTATCCTTTGATATCTGTCCCTGAGACTAATGGCTGAGTCCCTTAAGATTGCTGGGTTTCAAAGAACTTATATGCATGACCCATGGACATGAACCACGGTGGGTGAGATTGCTGGAGGGAAGGGGGTACTGGGCAGAGGGGATCAAAGGGGAAAAAATTGAAACTACTGTAACAACATAATCACTAAAATGTACTTTAAAAAAGAGAAAGATCTATGAAAACTAAAAAAAATGATTACTGGGTTTCATGAAAGCTGGTAAGAAACCACAGGTTCATTCATTTGGTAGGTATATATGGAGTCCTTACTCTGTGCAGGAAGTGGGGATATAGCACTGAATAAAATAAACCATCTCTGTCTTCATGGGGCTTTCATCCTAACGGAAAGAAGAATAAACAAAGATAAAAGAGTCAGTGTCAGGCAGTGACATGGTGGGAGGACTGAGAGAATCACAGGGACACCCTTTGACTTAGCATGGAGAAGAAAGCCTGAGAAGGTGACATCTGGCAGATTTATGGGTGAAATGAGAAAGATTAATGTGGCTACCTGGGTAAGAGCACTTGTCAGAGAGAAAAGCAGGAGTAAATGTCCTGCGGCCAGAGTGTGCTTGGTGCTGTTGAGAAATCACAAGGAATGAATGTAGCTAGAACAGAAGCAAAGGTGAGAAGATAGGAGATAAAATTGGAGATGCAGACATGGCTTTGAAGGCTGTGCAAAGAGTTGGACTTTTATTCTAAATATTAATATGACACTGACTCAGGAAATATTTATTGGGACAGTTTTAATTGGGCCAGCCACCTGTGAGCCACTTTTAAGGCACATGGATGGTAGGATAATGCATTTTTTTTTTTAGTGGAAAACCTGTAAAGCTATGGGTCAGAAAGCTAGAGCTGTGAGACAGTCTTTGGATAGTGAAGGTGTTTCTGTAATTTATGCCAAATGTCTGGTACCTGGATTGTTGCACCATCAGAACCTCTGATGGTCTCAGTGACATGGCTTCTTCAGGAGTGACGACGAACTCTGGGCCTTTTGTCTTCTTCTTTTGCCCATTTTAGAAAGTCCTAACAGGATATGAGATACCTATTAAGTTATCAGGGTACCAATTCCAGATCTTAATGAATTTTAAAAATTTGTAGAGAATGATACATGCATGATAGGAAATCACACTCAACAGTCTTGAATTTTATACAGTAAAAAATATTGAAAGAAACTGGAGATTTTAATTTAAATCTTTTGTGGTCTGCTAAAGGACATTGAATTTATGGCAAAAGACTGAATAAGAATTATATATTTAATAGGCACATGGTTACATCTTGTGGCTATCTTGAGTAATCTATACTTTTTTTAGCTTATAGAAAAGATAAATTTGTTTGGATGAATTATTTGAAGGCCTACAAATTGCACAATGCTCCCAAGAAATTATTCAGGAACAGAAGTTTCGTAAGTATTTTCTGCTTCAATATAAATTAGATTATTCCTTGAGCTTAAATTTTTAAAAATTCTCTATATTGTGTTGTATTTTAATCTTTCAAGAATTCTTAACTTCTTGTTGACTTTTCTCACTTAATATGCCAGCTTCTTATGGGTATATCTTTTCCGCCTTTAAATGTATAATTAAATATTTTTATTGGATAGAGTTGAAAATTTTATATTTAAAGCCTGCTAAAATTAAAAATGCCTTTTAGCAGTGTTTTTTTATTCTTTGTGTTTCCAGTGAGGCAGTCATTTAAACTTAGTTTTAGTGCTTTGAGACGAGTGAATACCCTGGGTAGACTTTGAATGTATCCAGCCTAGTTGGATTTACGTGTAGTGACAATGAGGATGACATTTCATACAGATTTAAGGGGTATATGAGAATTTGGATAGAGCACACTTATGCCAACTGTGTCCCCAGCAAACTAACAAGTCTTAAGGAGAGAATGAAGATAAATAGTAGCTTTGGCCTCCCTTGAGTCCATGGGCCCAGCAGTGAGGCCACACACCACGGAAAAGGGTGGGGAAGCCCAGAGTCAGACGTCAGCCTTGCCACCTGTGGTCTGTGTCCCTGTGTAGGACACTCACTCAACTTTTCTAGGCTTTAGTGTCCTGATCTTGAAATGAGTGTAACACAATTTTTTGATGTGATTCATAGAATTATATTAAGGAAAGAAGTGTAAAATTGCTTTGAAAAATGTAATGAGCTAAAGGAAAACAAAAAATTAGGGTTCAGTATAGATAGTAAAGAAGTAGAGCAAAAATCCTCTGCTAGTCTCCAGATATTGTATGTATACTTTCTAAATCCCAGGACTGCCTAATTATAGCTTTAAAGTGGGATTTTATTGTACTATTATTGTAAAGCATAGTTCTTAGTATTTTTTAATACTAAAATTATGTGCATATAATAAAAAAATTTTGGATTTTTTTCAGCTATAATTTTATTTGTGGATTAGTGCATCTGTTCTTTATATTTAAAAGCTACTATTTTCAGATCTGATGAAAGTAATTTTGGTGCTTAAGAGCATATCTTTATTACTTTTCCAAAATAGTGGTATTTGGAAACTATTCTAAAGCCTGTGGGGAGCAGAGGAAATTATTTGATACTACTATATTCAGTAAACATCATAATTTAAAATTAATATAAATTACTCTGAGAACTGAAGAAGAGGGAGAATGACAATGATAAGGCAGATAAAGCCCACTGGCACAAAGAAAGAGAAAAGCACAATGTAGAAGCTAATATCCCCATCTTTGTTCTGAATGTAAACTTCCTAACAGTTTGTTGGAATATTTTTACTGGCATTTGCTGGCTTCATTCAGGATGATAAGTGTTGATACCTGACAGACTTTTCTGATGCTAAACACCTCAGAAGTTTGGACAGTGGCTCAGCTCAGTCCTGTTTGGTGTTCTGTTTCTTTTTGTGCCTCTTCCTTCTGGTGCTGTGTTAGAATGGGCCAGTGCCTAAAGAATTTCAGGTTGGAATGAAGCTGGAGGCCATCGACAGGAAGAACCCTTCATTGGCATATGTGGCAACCATAGAAGATATTGTTGAAGATCGCTTACTAGTGCATTTTGACAGATAGTTACGATTACTGGTGAGACACCATTGTGCATTTTATTTTTGTGTGTTCATATTTGGTGTTAAGAATTTGTTTTCATTCCAGTACTGTACCTGTTCTTACTGTTCTTAAAGTAATAAACAGCAAGAGTTGAGTGGCTGACTTTTCACTACATTCTCTAATTAAGGAGCCCAAGAAGCATTTTCTTCATTCCATGAGTGGTTACCTAATGAAACCTCATCTGAAACAGTATGACCAGTTAAGGGCAGTTCACTGTATTTTGTCTAGTTTGTAATGGTAGCATTTTTATTTATTTATTTTTTGTGATGAGGAGTTAAGAAATTGCAGTATTTTTTTTCTTGAAAAATGTTGAACTCACCCTGTCATATTTTTAAAAGGGAAAATTCAGGGAGCATGGAGTGAATTATTTGAAAGCCTGTGGGGAGCAGAGAAAATGCATGCTACAATGTCATTAAATTGCATCAATTAAAAAGGTTTTCTGGGAAAAACCCTGAAATATGAAATAGGGAGTGGCACAAATAATTTTAGTAGCATTTCTTCATAGCATGTCCTGAATAACCAACAGGTCCCTTCCTGAGGCTGTGGTTCATCATGTGCATTAAGGGTACCCTGTTTTCTTCTTTGAACTAAGAAGCAGAGCAAATATCAATTGTTGTATGTGTCTTAAGTAGAATAGTTTGAATTATTTTAAGAGGATATGGAAGAAATGTATAGTCATATGGAGTCTGATTGGGCTGTCCTTTAAAACTTGGACTGGCCTATTAATATTTTTCCTTTCTGTTAGCAAGAAGTGGTAGAAGAGGATTTTTTAAATGTTCACTCTTTGGGGATAATACTGGCAGGCCAGGTTGTAGTCAAATACTTTTTATTTTCTACTTTTAAATTTTAAGGAGGCTATGTAAAAGAGAAGTTTGGTCACTCAGCTTACAAAATATAGTACTAAAATAACTTCTAGTTCTCTTAGCTATAAAATAACATTCTAGCTATGAAGTAATATTTTCCATGGTATCTCTTAGTATCCAGGATATTCATTACTCTTGGATTTTTTCTCTGGCCTTGAGTGATAGGGGATCTAAATAGAATCCTGTTTTTGCAGGTGTGATGTAAATAGTCCTTATATCCAACCAGTTGGTTGGTGTCAGGAGAATGGAAGAACTCTAATAACTCCCCAAGGTGAGTGTACTGCCTGGTTGTTCTTTGAAGTCATCCTCCATGAGTGACAATGGCCATTCTTCTTTTCATTTATATAAACCACATTTCAATGCAAAGTGTATGATAAAAATACTGTGCAAGGTTCTGTTGACCAAGTAACCCACATGTCTGAAATCTGGAGTGTGTTTATAAAGATGAATTAGGCTGTCATTAAAAAAAGTTGCGGGACTTCCAGCCAAGATGGAGGCCTAGACAGATACTCTGCATCTCCCTCCACAACTAAGAAGGAATACAGCTACCTCAAAACTAGAGACAACAGAAGTTCCAGAAAATTGAGCTGCATGGAAGTCCAACAAGCAAAGATATAAAGAAGAAATACTCATCCAGACAGGCACAAGGGGCAGAGTCAGGGTGGAGAGGATGTGGTGTGGTGGTGGCGGCAGCAGCAAGCCAGCAGAAAGTTCAGTCACACGTTTTAAAAAGTGAGGAGGGACACATGGGGAGCGTTCCCAGCTCCTGACAAGACCACACAGCTCACAATCCCAGCACCAGGGAAAATTAAACCTCATTGTTTCTGACTTGCAAACCAGTAGGGATTGGAGCAGAGGAAGAAACTGCCTGTCTCTCAGCAGAGTCCACTTGTTTGAAGGGCCCCCACGGCCCTAGAACATCTGCACATCCACCTGCTCTGAAAATAATGGCCAGAGAAACAACTAGAGAGGTGCCACTCCCATACAAAGTGGGAGAAGTGCCTGGAAAAGAGGCAAGTGCTGAGCAAGCGACATTGTTCCCTTTCAGACTCCTCACCCACAAACAGCGCCACAATGTGGTGAAACAACTCGCCCTCTGCTGACAAGGAAAGCTAAGGCTCTGCCCCTTACAACGTAACAGAAGCGACAGCTCTACCTAAGACACAGGCAAACAAACACAGGAGCCTATCAAGATGCGGAGACAGAGAAATATGACCCAAAAAGGGGAACAGATCAAGGTTCCAGTGGGAGAACTAAGTAAAGAGGAGATAGCCAACCTAATAGATGAGGAGATAGCCAACCTAACAGACACATCTTTATGGTGATAAAGATGATCATAGGCCTGACAGATATGCTTAAGTACGGCAAATGCATAAGGGAAGAAGTGGAGGCTATGCTAAGGGAAACGAAGGAAAATCTACACGAAACCAATGGTGAAGGGAAGGAAACTGGGGTTCAAATCAATGATTTGGAACATAAGGAGGAAAACAACAGTCAACCAGTACAGAATGAGGAAACAAGAATTTTTAAAAAATGAGGAGAGGCTTAGGAACCTCTGGGACAACTTTAAACACGCCAACACCCAAACCATAAGGGTGTCAGAGGAGAAGAAGAACAAGAAATTGAAAACTTATGTGAGAAAATAATGAAGGGAAACTCCCCATATTGGTGAAGCAAATAGACATACAAGTCCAGGAAGCACAGAAAGTCCCAAACAAGGTAGACCCAAAGAGGACCACACCAAGACACATTATAATTAAAATGCCAGAGGTTCAAGATAAAGCGAGAATCTTAAAAGTAGCAAGAGAAAAGCAAGCGTTAACTACAAAGGGGTGCCTATAAGACTGTCAGGTGATTTCTCAAAAGAAACTTTTCAGTCAAGAAGGGACTGGCAACAAGTATTCAAAGTGATGAAAAGCAAGGACTTACAACCAAGATTACTTTATCCAGCAAAGCTATCATTTAGAATGGAAGGGCAGATAAAGTCCTTCCCAGACAAGGTAAAGCTAAAGGAGTTAATCATCACCAGGGTATTATTATATGAAATGTCAAAAGGACTTAAGAAAAAGTAGATCAAAATTATGAGCATTAAAATGACAACAAACACAACTATCAACAACTGAATCTAAAAGATAAAAACAAAATCCAACTAAGCAAACCAGAATATGAACAGAATCATAGGTATGAGGATCATTTGGAAGGTTATCAGCTGGGAGGGGGAAGGGGGAGGAATGGGGAAATGGAGGGGGATTAAGAAGCATAATTGGTAAATACAAAATAGACAGAGGGAAGTTAAGAATAATATAAGAAAGTGTGAAGCCAAAGAACTTATATGCGTGACCCATGGACATGAACTAAGTGGGGTGGGATTGCTGGAGGGAAGGTGGGTACTGGGCAGAGGTGAGCAAAGGAGGAAAATTTAAACTACTGTAACAACATAATCAATAAAGTATAGTTGAAAAGAAAGTTGCTAACAAATTTTTATCCAGTGAAATGAGTACCATTGCATTGAATCAACATTTAAGACAAACTATTTCTAGTTACATAATTTATCTTTTAACTTATATAAATCATTAATTGAATCATTGATTATTAAATGTCCTTAGCTTTGGAGTTGAATATAAGAAATCCAGAAATCCAAGAACAGAGAATTAATAATGAGACTCCAGACTTACCAGACATCTTCAGCAAGTCAACTTAATGACTCAGCTAAACACTGCAGTAGGCACTCTGCAGTAGGGACTCTTTCTATTTATATTTTTTCTCATTACAGAAATAATCCATCTTCCTTATTTTAAATTTATATGGATTACATTGGTTAATAAAATTATATAGATTTCAAATGTATAATTCTAAAGTACATCATCTGTATATTGCATTGTGTGTTCACCACCCAAAGGCAAATATTTTTCCATTACCATGTACTTGACCAACTTTACCTTTTACTACCCACCCCTTCTCTCTGGTAACCACCACACGGCTGTCTGTGTCCATGAATTTTCATTTGTCTCTCCTGATTGTTCATCTGTTGCTTCCAGTTTTATATCCCACATATGAGTGAAATCATATGGCTTCTGACTCAATCTGCCCTTCCTCTATCAGCATGATATTCCCAAGATGCATCTGTTTTTAGTTTTAAAATGAGTTAGCTATACAGTATTACCTCACTTATCGCGGGTATTACGTTCTAGACCCCCACACCCCCGCGATAGGTGAAAATCCGTGAGGTAGGAATCTTACATTTATTTTAGTATTTATATACATATATATATATATATATATATATATATATATATATATATATATATATATAAAGGCTTCATAAACCCTTCCCACACACTTACAAACCATTCCCAGCCCCTTATTAACCTCTCCTACTTCCTTATTAAACTTTTCCACACTTTTCTAAACACTACTTATGTTCCTAAACATATTCTACACTCTTAAACCTATGTAACTTTAACAACATTCATATACAGTACTGCAAAATCCTTCAATATGTCGAAAAATCTGTGATAAATAATTAAATATAATATTTTTTAAAATCCCCCAATACAGTGTGGCCGCGATAAGTGAACCACAATATAGGCAGGGACTACTGTAGTGCCTGTGTAATCTTAGCATTATTAAAGCGAGTATTTTAGGAGAAACCTATTTTCTTTTAATAAAAAAAAATGTACAGAAAGAAATGTAGAATAAGGAATATGCCATTTTATAATGGAGCAGATGCTTACCTTTTAATTTGAATTATTCTGGAATTTTGCTATTTTTAAATCTTTTTCCCTTAAATATAGAAAATTTTATGATTTCTCATCAATTTGTTGAATTCAGTGAAAAAAAGTTCAAGAATTCAAGACAAGTCAAACCAGGCAAAACAAATAAAACCCATAACCTATTCAAAAATATTCAATTAGTCTTGAAAGATTTTGTAAAATGTATAGTATCTTCTTAAACTGATTCTTTTTTTTAAATTTATTTATTTATTTATTTATGTTTAGAGAAAGGGGAAAGGAGAAAGGGAGAGAAACATCACTGTGTGGTTGCCTCTCACTCGCGCCCCCAACTGGGGACCTGACGTGCAACCTACTCATGTGCCCTGACTGGGATTCGAACCAGCGACACTTGGCTCGCAGGCCGACGCTCAATCCACTGAGGCACAGCAGCCAGTACACAAACTCTGATTCTGATGCATAAATAGCTTTAGAGTTGTTTGTTGTTTTTCTGTAAAACTGGCTAAAGCTAACTTTAAGTAATATTCTTTAAGATGAGGTGAAATGTTCATCAGATCTCAGAATATTTGGTTTGAATTGTGTTGCCTGGAGATACAGCACCCACTCTTCCATTGTCCTCTGGGATACTTGCAGCTTGTTCTCACTAGACTTGAGTGTTTAAGTCCATGACCCTTGTCCCTTGGTGCTGTGTGAGTCTAGGAGTAGTCTGTGCAGCAGATTAAGAATTAAAGGTCCAGAATCTTTCCATTGTATTTTTTTTAGTTTTATTTATTTTTATTTTTATTTTTAAAGTATATTTTATTGATTATGTTGTTACAGTGCTTCCAACATTTTTCCCCTTTGCTCCCCTCTGCCCAGTACCCCACTTCCTCTAGCAGTTCACCCCCCTTAGTTCATATCCATGGGTCATGCATATAAGATCTTTGGCTTCACACTTTACTATATTCTTAACATCCCCCTGTCTATTTTGTACCAACCGATTAAGCTTCTTAGTCCCTGTACCATTTCCCCATTTTCCCCTCCCCCCTCCCAGCCGATAACCCTCTAAATGATCCCCATAACTATGATTCTGTTCCTATTCTAGTTTGCTTAGTTGGATTTTGTTTTTATTTTTTAGATTCAGTTGTTGATAGTTGTGAGTTTGTTGTCATTTTAATGTTCATAGTTTTGATCTTCTTTTTCTTAGGTAAGTCCCTTTGACATTTCATATAATAATAGCTTGGTGATGATGATCTCCTTTAGCTTCACCTTGTCTGGGAAGCACTTCATCTGCCCTTCCATTCCAAATGATAGGTTTTCTGGATAGAGTAATCTTGGTTGTAGGTAGCTTTTCATCACATTGAATACTGCTTGCCAGTTCCTTCCTGCCTGCAAAGTATCCTCTGAGAAATCAGCTGATAGTTCTATAGGCACCTCCCTGTAGGCAACTCTATGTCTCTCTCTTGCTGCCCCCAAGGCTCTGTCTTTATCTTTCGCCTTTAACATCTCAATCATGATGCGTCCTTGTGGGGTCCCCTCTGGGTCCAGCTTGCCCAGGATCCTCCAGGCTTCCTGGACCTGTATGTCCATCTCCTTCACAAAATTTGGGAAGTTTTCCTCATTTTTTTCATTCTTTCTTCCTCATTCTGCACTAGTTGACTGTTTTTTTCTTCCTTATGTTCCAAATCATTGATTTGAACCCTGGTTTCCTTCCCTTCGCCATTGGTTTTGTGTGGATTTTCCTTCGTTTCCCTTAGCATAGCCTTCACTTCTTCTTTTATGTGTTTGTCTTACTCAAGCATATCTGTCAAGCCTGTGAGCATCTTTATCACCAGTGTTTTGAATTCTGCATCTGTTAGGTTGTATATCTCCTCATCTGTTAGGTTGGCTATCTCCTCATTCCTTAGTTCTCCCACTCGAACCTTGATGTGTTCCCCTTTTTGGGCCATAGTTTTCTGTTTATACTCATTCTGACAGGCTACTGTGTTTGTTTGCCTTTGTGTCCCAGGTAGAGCTGTCACTCCTGTTACGTTGTAAGGGGTGGAGCCTTAGGGATTCATTAGTACAGGGCGAGCTGTTTCACCACATTGTGGCGCTATATGTGGGGGAGGGGTCTGAGAGGGAACAATGCCACCTCCTAGCACTTGCCCCTTTTCCAGGCACCTCTTTACAGTTCTGCACTGGACTGGCGCCCCTCTAGCTGCTACCCTGGCCATTGTTCCCAGAGTGGGTGGGTCTGCGGATGTTCTAGGATTGTGGGGGCCCTTTAAACAAGCCAACTCTGCTGAGATGGGCAGTTTCTGCCTCCACCCCCACCCCCACTGTTTTGTAATGAGGCTTGATTTTCCCCGGTGCCGTGACCCTGAGCTGCAAGGTCTGGTGAGGAGCTGGGAACTCTCTCTAGGTGTCCCTCCTGACTTTTTAAAACATGTGACTGTGCTTTCTGCCAGCCTGCCTCTGCTACTGCCACTGCCGCCGCCGTCACACCTCATCCTCTCCACCCTGGCTCCATCCCTTCTACCTCTCTGGATGAGTATTTCTTCTTTATATCTTTTTTTGCTGGACTTCCATGCAGTTTGATTTTCTGGAACTTCTGGTTGTTTCTAGTTTTGAGGTAGTTGTATTTTTTCTTAGTTGTGGAGGGAGACGCAGCGTGTCTGTCTACACCTCCATCTTAGCCATAAGTTTGAATCCTTCCATTGTTAACATGCATGGAGGACTGAAGGGAACAAACCTCCCACACCCCAGGTGAGGCTGAAGCTTAAGGCCCTGATTAGATGTGAATAGGAGACTATATGGTTCCGAAAGTCAACAAAGTAACAACAGAATTCAATTCAGGCTTGTAGTTTTTATTATAGAATGAATTCCTTATTTAAATATCAACACCATACTGAAATCTGAGTGATAGCTTTAACCGGAGACTAATTTAGTGATGGAAATTTTTCACTGCAGGATTGAATTATCTTTCTCAAGATTTCTTAAAATTCTGAGGAGATCTTTGTCCTAACAATGTTTAAATTAGAATCTTATAATTCACCTACCTCTAAACTTCACATAGTGGTTAGTATTCCTTTTACTAATTAGAGTGTTTTTATACACTAAGATAGGGCCTCCCAGCCCTATTTTATATAAGTACTTTGCTTCTCTGTAGTAAATTCCTCTTCCATTTTTTCTATTGAGATATAATTTACCTACTATAATTTTCCCCATTTTGTGTACATTTAGTGTAAATTGTTTAGTGTAAATTCAGTGGTTATTAGTATATTCACAGGGCTGTACAATCATCACCTCTATTCGTCGGCAGCCGTCCGTCTCGAGAGACGATGGTGTAGCTTCCCAAGAGTCTATCTGCACCGCCAAGAATGGCTGTGCAGTCCGACTCGGGAGTGACACGGTATCTGTCTCCTCCCGTGTTGAGTCGACATCTTGCGATGATGCTGGAGTGTCCTCTCCAGTGAAGCTGAAGCTACAGAGCCTGGGCAGGGTGATATGGAGGGTCTGCTGTTGCCCATGCAGCAGACCCCCCCTCTCTTCGCAGCTGAAGGGTCCAAGGGAAAGACGGAGTCAATACAGCTTGGGTTCAGGTGCGCCGCAGGAGTTGCCGGTGTTGACTACAACGTCAAACCGCCTTAGGGACTCCGGCTCCGGATTTTCTGTCGGGGTTTACTCCCTTAGCCTTTCCCCTGAAGAGGTATGCCGCAAGGCAGCGGAGGTTTTTTGGAGTCAGAGTTTTCCTTCTCTGATGTGCCCTGACCTCTATTATTGCCAGATATTTTCACCATTCCCAAAAGAATACCCACCCCCATACCCAACAGCAGTTGCTCATACTCTTCTTCTCAGACCAAGACAACTACTAATCTACTTTATGTATATAGATTTGACTATTCTGGACACTTTTGTGTAAATGGAATCATAGTCTGGCTTTTTTCACTTAGCATAATGTTTTCAGGGTTCATGTTATAGAATACATCAGTACTTCAGTCCTTTTTATTTAAAAATAATATTCCATTGTATAGGTTATACTATATTTTGTTTATGCATTTATTAAAGTCCATTTGATTTGTTTTCACCTTTTGACTATTATGAATAATATTGCTATGAACTTTTATGTACAATTTTTTGAGTGAATGTAAGTTTTTATTCCTCTTGGATATAATGCTAGAATTGCCAGTCATAAATTAATTATGTTTGAGGAATTGGCCAACTATATTCCAAAGAGGCTACACATTTTATATTCCCACTAGCAATGTATGAGGATTCAAATTTCTCTACCTCTTTACCCACATGTTATTTTCTTTCTTTTTAATTACAGCCATCCTACTGGGTGTGAAGTGATATCTCATTATGATTTTGACTTGTAGTTCCATGTGGTTATTGCCCATTTCTGTACCTTCTTTCAAGAAATATCTATTCATATCATTTGCCATTTTTAAGCTGGATTCTTTGTCTTTTTATTATTGAGTTGTAAAAGTTCTTTGTGTGAATATTAGACCTTGTGGTCATTTCACTTTCTTTATAATTTGTTGTAAAGCACAAAAGTTTTTAATTTTAATAAAGCTCAACTTATCTTTTTTTTCTTTTTTTTTAACTTCCGGTATCTAATTGAAGGTCACAAAGACTTGACACAAAAGACTTTTCCTCCCCCATTGACTGGCTTTGGCAAATTGAAGGCCACAAAGATGACACAAAAGACTATTCTTCCACATTGACTGCTTTTGTAAAATTTATCACGAGTTAGTTGACTATAAATGCATGAATTTATTTCTGGATTCTCAGTTCTATTCCATAGGTCTATATGTTTATTCTGGTACCAGTACTGTAATATCTTGATTGCTATAGCCTTGTAGTAAATACCAAAAATAAAACATGTGAGTCCCTGAATTCTTTTTTCTTTTCTTGATTGTTTTGACTATCTTGAATCCCTTTCATGTCCACATGAATTTTAGAATTAGCTTGTCAATTTTTGCTCCCCAAAAGCCAAGTGGGACTTTGATAGGGGTTGCAGTGAATCAAAGGTCAATTTGGAGAGCACTGCCATCTGAAAAATTGTAAATTTCCTAGTCTATGAACACAGGACATGTTCCCATTTGCTTAGATATTTAATTTTTTTCAATGATATCTTGCAGTTTTCAGTCTACAAGTACTGCACTTACTTTATTAAATTTAATCCTAAGTAGTTTATTCTGTTTTTAAAGTGAGGTGAAATTTATATAATATACAGTTAACCATTTTAGAGTGTACAGTTCAGTGGTAATGTATTTATAATGTTATGCAACCACCGTCTCTCTCTGTGGCTTCACATATTTTCTCATCCCTCCCATAAAAACCTTCTGTTTTATTAAGCAAACACTCTGCACTCCTGCCTCCCCCCATTCCCAGGTAACCTCTGATCTACTTTCTATGGATTTGCCTATTCTGAATATATTACATAAAAAGAATCATATAATGCATGAACTTTAATGTCTGGCTTCTTTCATTTATTGTAACATTTTCAATTTTTATCCCAGTTGTGGCATATATCAGTAATTCATTCCTTTTTATGGCTGAATAGTATTCTATTCTATGTATATATTCTACAGTTTGTTTATCCATTCATCTATTGTTTGTACTTTTGGCTACTATGATTCATGTCATTATAAGTATTCAAGTACAATTTTCTGAGTGGACATAGGTTTTTATTTCTCTTGGGTGCAAACCTAGGAGTGGAATTGCTGGGTCATACGGTAATTCTATGCTTAATATTTGAGGAACTAAAAACTGTTTTTTGAAGTACCTGTACCATTTTACATTCACACTAGCAATGTATGATGATTCCTATTTCTTAACATCCTTGTCAACACTTGCAATTTTGTTTTCTTGATTAAAACCTTCCTACTGACTGTGGAGCAGTATCTCTGCTTTTGATTTGCTTTTCTCTAATGACCAATGATGTTGAACTTGAACATCTTTTCATGTGGTTATTGGCCATTTGTATATCTTCTCTCAAGAATTATCTATTCAAATCCTTTGCACATTTTAAAAATTGGGTGGTATTTTTATTCATTTATTATATAAAAATTATTATTTAAGCATTATATTCAATTACTATTCTTCATTATTACTGTAGGAATTTTTTATGTATTCTGGGAATTAAACCCATATTGTTTAAATGATTTTTTAGATTTTTTTTATATCTTTATGTATCTTTTAGTTTTTAAATAATTGTTTATTTTTTTATTACCATTGACATAAAATATTTTATTAGTTTCAGTTGTCCAACATAGTGATTAGACATTTATATAATAGGTGATCATCTGACAACATACATAGTTATTATAATATTATTGACTATATTTCCTTTTGTCCCTGTGATTTTTTATGACTGCCAATTTGCACATCTTAATCCCTTCCACTTTCTCACCCATCTTCCCAAACCCCTTTCTATCTAGCAACAATCAAAATTGTTCTCTGTATCAATGAGTTTGTTTCTGTTTTGTTTTTTTAAATAATGTTTATTTATTTATTTATTTAGATTCCACATATAAGCAAAATCATGTGGCATCTTTCTCTGTCTGACCTATCTCACTTAGCATAATACTCTAGGTCCCCCCATGTTGTTATAGATGGCAAGATTTTATTCTTTTTTATGACTAAGTTACTCCATCATATAAAGTAGTCCCTCTCTATATCGTGGTTCACTTATCACGGCATCACTGTATCGCGGGATTTTTAAAAATATTATATTTATTTATCACAGATTTTTTGCTGTATCGCGGGATTTTGCGGCACTGTATACATATATTGTTAAAGTTACGTAGGTTTAAGAGCGTAGAATATGTTTAAGAACATAAGCAGCGTTTATAAAAGTGCGGAAAAAGTTAATAAGGGAGTGGGAAAGGTTAATAAGGGACTGGTTTATAAGTGTGTGGGAAGGGCTTACAAAGCCTTTAAAATATATATAAATACTAAAATAAATGTAAGGTTCCTACCTCATGGATTTTCACTTATCGTCGGGGGCAGGGGGGTTTAGAATGTAATACTTGCGATAAGCAAGGGAATACTGTATATTTACCATCTCTTCTTTATCCGTTTATCAATAGACACTTAAATTGCTTCCATATATTGACCATTCATTGTAAACAATGCTGCAGTAAGCTTAGGGATGCTTACGTGTTTTTGAATTATTGTTTTGGGTTTCTTCGGATAAATACCCAGAAGTAGAATTGCTGGGTCCTTCCTTGTCTCTTGTTATAGCCTTTATTTTAAAGTCTATTTTTCTGATATAATTATTGCTACCCAAGTCTTTTAAATTTCCATTTGCATGAAATCTCTTTTTGTATCTGTCTACTTTTAGTCTGTGTTTTTCTTCTTTTTAAATAGATTTTATTTATTTTTTTTAGAGATAGGTGAAGGGAGGGAGGAAGAGAGGAAGAGAAACATTGATGTGCAAGAGAAACATCGATTGGATATCTATTGCACACCCCCAACTGAGGACCTGGCGAGCAGCCCAGACATGTGCCTTGACTGGGAATTGAAATATGGGCTTTTGGTGCCCAGGTCAATGCTCAACCCACTAACCATACTGTCAGGGCCAGTCTGCATCTTTCAATCTGAAATGGGTTTGTTGCAGTCAGTGTATATATGAGTCTTATTTTATTATCTGTTCAGCTACCCTATGCCTTTTATTAGGATATTTAATAGATTTAAATTTAAAGTAATTATTGATAGGTATGTATTTATTTTTAGTTTTCTCTTGTTCTTTCATTTAGGACATGTTTATTTGTCTCCTCATTTTGGCTACCTCACTGTGTTTGTTTCACTGTATTAGGTAGATCTACTGTATATCCTGGTATTGGTAGAGTGGTTTTATATAGTAGGTGTCCTCGGTGGCCCAGTGGCTCAATCTCCCTGGTCACATGAGCCAGGTGCTCCAGATATTTTCCTTGTGTGGGTTGTGTGTGCTCTCCTTTTGTAGTTGAGCCTTGATTTCTGTTGGCACTTTAATGGGACGGATTGACCCTCAGGCTCAGTGACTGTGAGGACTTGCTGTGGCACAGTGGAGGAGCTGTTGTGTAGGGGCTGACCCTAAGGAGTAGGATTTGCTTTAGTGGGGCTCAGGTTTCTGCCAAGTTTGCCTTTTAGGTATGTTGTTTGTGGAGATGTTTGGGTAGTATGTGGTGTAGTCTGAAGCTGGACCTTGGGTGTGTTGGTTCTGGGGCCTCTTGGGAAGGGCTTTGGTGCAGGCCAAGGTCAGCCACTTCGTGTGCCATGTTTCAGGCCACATGGTATGTGCAAAGTGATCTGAAGATGGTTGCACATGTGCTAGGCTTGTAATGCCCGGTAGAGGTTATGCTATGAACTGAAGTTGGCTGTCACTAATGTCAGGTTTGGGGCTGCTTAGCAAGAGGTAAGGCATACACCAAGGCTACTTGTTTGGGGTTTGTGAACCTTTGAGAGATTTTAGGAAAGTTCATAGCAGCAGCCCAGGCAGGCCATTTAAATGGAAAAGCCACTGGAATGGGTTTGGCTGGGCCTGCAAAATGGATGGGCCAGGTTTCAGGAAATCACTAGGGCAGGGTGAACACTGTTAGCCAGATTAATAGACTCAGACTTGTTGCCCACCAGCGCTACAAGAAGGAGGGCTAAACAAAGTAAATATGGCCTCTGCCAGAACTTCTGTCTGGGAGAAAGCTACCCTTCTAGTCCTCATCCTGAAGCCAAACAATTCATTTTCCCCTCATATGTCTGTGGTGCTTTTTTTTTTTTTAAGCATGTTTTATTGATTATGTTGTTACAGTAGTTTCAAATTTTTTCCCCTTTGTTCCCTCTGCCCAGTACGCCCCTTCCCTTCAGCAATCCCACCCGCCTTAGTTCATGTCCATGGGTCATGCATATAAATTCTTTGGCTTCACACTTTCCTATATTATTATTAAATTCCCCCTGTCTATTTTGTATTTACCAATTATGCTCCTTAATCCCTGCTCCATGTCCCCATTTCTCCCCCTCCTCCCTCCCAGCTGATATCCCTCCAAATGATCCCCATACCTATGATTCTGTTCCTATTCTGGTTTTCTTAGTTGGGTTTTGTTTTTATTTTTTAGATTCAGTTGTTGATAGTTGTGCATTTCTTGATATTTTAGTGTTGACAGTTTTGATCTTTTTCTTAAGTAAGTGCCTTTGACATTTCATATAATGGCTTGGTGATGATGAACTCCTTTAGCTTTACTTTGTCTGGGAAGCACTTCATCTGCCCTTCCATTCCAAATGATAGCTTTGCTGGATAGAGTAATCCTGGTTGCAGGTTGCCTTTCATCACATTGAATACTGCTTGCCAGTCCCTTCCTGCTTGCAAAGTGTCCTCTGAGAAATCAGCTGATAGTCCTATGGGTACCCCCCTGTAGGCAACTCTCCGCCTGTCTCTTGCTACCCCCAGGACTCTCTTTATCTTTCACCTTTGGCATCTCAATCATGATGCGTCCTGGTGTGGTGCTCTCTGGGTCCAGCTTGCCTGGGACCATCTGTGTTTCCTGGATTTTTATGTCCATCTCCTTGGCAAAATTTGGGAAGTTTTCCTCATTTTTTTCAATTCTTGCTTCCTCATTCTGCACTGGTTGACTGTTTTTCTTCCTTATGTTCCAAATCATTAATTTGAAACCTGGTTTCCTTCCCTTCACCATTGGTTTTTGTGTGGATTTTCCTTCGTTCCACTTAGCATAGCCTTCACTTCTTCTCTTATGCGTCTGTCATACTCAAGCATACCTGTCAAGCTTGTGAACATCTTTATCACCAGAGTTTTAAATTCTGTGTCTTTTAGGTTGTCTATTTCCTAATCTGTTAGGCTGCCTATCTCCTCGTCGCTTATTTCTCCCACTGGAACCTTGATTTGTTTCCCCCTTTGGGCCATACTTCTCTGTCTCCTCATCTTGACAGGCTCCTGTGTTTGTTTGCCCCCATGTCCCATGTAGAGCTGTCACTCCCATTACGTTGTAAGGAGTGGAGCCTTAGGGATTCATCAGTACAGGGCAACTGTTCCACCACATTGTGGTGCTGTATTTGGGGGAGGGGTCCGAGAAGGAACACTGCCGCCTGCCTAGCACTCGCCCCTTTTCCAGGCACTTCCGCCACTTCTGCACCGAACTGGCGCCCCTCTAGTTGCTGCCCTGGCCATTGTTCCCAGAGTGGGTGGGTCTGCAGACATTCTGGGACCATGGGTACCCTTTAAACAAGAGGATTCTGCTGAGACAGGCAGTTTCTGCCTCCACTCCAACACTCACTGGTTTGCACAGTCAGAAGCAATGAGGCTTGATTTTCCTCGGTGCGGGGACTGTGAGCTGTGATGTCCGGTGAAGAGCTGGGGAAGCTCCCCAGATCTCCCTCCTGACTTTTTAAAATGTGTGACTGTGCTTTTCCATGGGCCTGCTGCCACTATGTTGCCACCACCACACCGCGTCCTTCCGCCCTGGCTCTGCCCCTACCTGTCTGGATGAGTATTTCTTCTTTATATCTTTGTTTACTGGATATCCATGCAGTTTGGTATTCTGGAACTTTTGGTGTTTCTAGTTTTGAGGTAGTTGTATTCTTTCTTAGTTGTGGAGGGAGACGCAGTGTGTCTGTCTATGCCTCCATCTTGGCCGGAAGTCTCCTGTGGTGCTTTTCTTGATGCTGCTCCAGTGCTGTAGCTCAGAGGAAGTGAGTGAGTCCCTTAGAAAGTAAGTCCCTGCATAAACACCTGCCACTCCAGCAGCCCTTGTTTTCAGTCAGCCACAATCCTTACTGGTTTTCACAGCCAGAAGTTATGGGGACTTTACTTCCTAGCACAGGATCCTCGGGATGGAGAGCCTGGTATGAGGCTGGGGCTGCTTGCTCCTCAGCAGGGACCTCCGCAGACAAGGTATCTCTCCCTATTTTTATCTACTACTGAGGGTATGGGACCAGCTCGTTCTGTGTCTCTTCTCCTATCAGTCTCCACAAGGCTGCTTGTGTACACGTGTTCCTCATCTCAAACACATCAGTTCTTGACCAAGTTGTTCATGGAAAAACTGTCTTGGTTGTTTAACAAAACTCTGGCTCTCAACCCAACAACCCTTTCATGTTGATAACCTGTATGAGCAGTTGTCTGTCTCTCAGGTATGATTTGGTTTTCAAACAAATCACTTCTTGAACAGCTTTCTGGAATGAATTAAGTTTGAGAACCAAGGTTCCTTACTAAGAGGACGACTGTTCACCTAGACTTCATGTGGTTCTCAATTACTATTCTTTAGGTTAGTTGCAATTTCGATGTGCTTGTGGGAGGAAGCAAGCACAGTGTTTACCTATTCCATCATCTTGACTGGAAAATCCTCATATAGATTATACCTTCACATTTTTGACAATGTTTCTTAATGAACACTAGTTTTAAATTTTGATGAAGTCTAATTTATCTATATTTTATTTTTCTATTTCTTTTTATTGTTTTTCAATTACAGTATTCCCATTTTCCCCCATTGCTACCCCCCACCCAGCCCACCCCTTCTCCCACAGTCATTCCCATCCCCGTTGTTTATGTCCATGTGTCATTTATACATGGTCTTTGACTAGACCCTTCCCCTATTTATCCCCTTCTCACCCTCCCCCATAGCCCCTGATAACTGTTATTCTGTTCCTTGTTCAATTTTGTTCATTTGCTTGTGTTGTTCATTAGTCTCCTATATAAGGTGACATCATATGGTATTCTTCTTTCATTGCCTGGCTTATTTCACTAAGCATAATTCTCTCTAATTCCATCCATGTTGTTGTAGATGGCAGGAGTTCCTTCTTGCTTTCTGCTGCATAGTAGTCCATTGTGTAAATGTACCACAGTTTTTTAATCCATTCATCTACAGATTGGAACTTAGGCTGTTTCCAGCAATTGGCTATTGTAAACAGCACTGCTATGAACATAGAGGTGCATAAATTATTTTGAATTGGGGTTTCAGGATTCTTCAGGTATAATCGTAGCAACGGAATTGGTGGTTCAAAAGGCAGTTCCATTTTTAGTTTTTTGCGGTAATTCCATACTGTTTTCCATAGTGGCTGCACCAGTCTGCATTCCCACCAACAGTGCACTAGGGTTTCCGTTTCTCCCATTTATTGATGTGTTGATGATGGCCATTCTCACTGATGTAAAGTGGTATCTCATTGTGGTTTTTATTTGCATCTCTCTGATGGCTAGTGATGTTGAGCATTCTTTCATGTGTCTATGGACCTTCTCTATATCCTCCTTGGAGAAGTGTTTGTTCGGGTACTTTGCTCAATTTTTAATTGGGCTGTCTGTCTTCTTGGTGTTGAAATATGTAAGTTCTTTATATATTTTGGAGATCAATCCCTTGTCTGAGGTATCATTGGCAAATATGTTTTCCCATATGGTTGGTTCCCTTTTCATCTTGCTCATGTTTTCTTGTGCTGAGCAGAAACTCTTTAGTTTGACGTAGTCCCATTTGTTTATTCTTTCCTTTATTTCCCTTGCCTTAGGAGATGTACCAGTGAAAATATTTCTACGTGGGATACCTGAAATTTTTCTGCCTGTGTTTTCCTCTAGGACTTTAATGGTGTCATAGCTTACATTTAAGTCTTTGATCCATCTTGAGTTTATTCTGGTGTGTGGTGTAAGTTGGTGGTCTAGTTTCATTTTTTTGCACATCATTGTCCAGTTCTCCCAGAACAATTTGTTGAAGAGTTCCTTCTCACTCCATTTTATGCTCCTTCCCCCTTTGCCAAATTTTAGTTGACCATATAGACCTGGGTATATTTCTGGGCTCTATATTCTGTTCCATTGATCGATATGTCTGTTAAGCCAGGACCAGACTGTTTTGATTACAATGGCTTTGTAATATAGTTTGAGGTCAGGTATTATAATTCCTCTTGCTGTGTTCTTCTGTCTCAAGATATCTTTGGCCATTTGGTGTTTTTTTTGGTTCGATATAAATTTTTGAAGTATTTGTTCTAGGTCTGTGAAATATGTCACTGGTATTTTAATAGGGATTTCGTTGAATCTGTAAATTGCTTTGGGTAGTATGGACATTTTAATGATGTTGATTCTGCCCATCCATAAACATGGTATTCGCTTTCATTTATTTGTATCTTCCTTAATTTCTTTCTTCAGTGTTATGTAATTTTCTGAGTACAGGTCTTCTATCTCTGGTTAAATTTATTCCTAGGTACTTTATTTTTCTTGTTACTATAGTAAGTAGGATTCTTTTTTAGTTTCTAGCTCTGATATTTTATTGTTGGTGTACAGAAACGCCTTTGATTTCTGTATGTTTACTTTGTACCCTGCTATTTTGCCAAATTTGCTTATTATGTCGAGTAGTTTTTTCATGGAGTATGTAGGGTTTTCTATGTACACTATCATGTCATCTGCAAATAATGACAGTTTTACTTCCTCTTTTCTAATTTGGATGCCTTTTATTTCTTTTTCTTGTATGATTATTATGGCTAGAACTTCTAAGGCTATATTGAATAGGAGTGGAGAGAGTGGACATCCTTGTTTTGTTCCTGACCTCAGGGGGAATGCTTTCAGTTTCTTCCCATTAAGTATGATGTTGACTTCAGGTTTCTCATATATAGCCTTTATTATATTGAGGTATGCTCCCTCTATTCCCATTTTGCTGAATGTTTTCATCATAAATGGGTGTTGTACTTTATCAAATGCTTTTTTAGCATCTATTGATATGATCATGTGATTTTTGTCTTTCATTTTGTTTAGGTGGTGTATTATATTTATTGATTTGCGAATATTAAACCATCCTTGCATCCCTGGGATGAATCCCACTTGATTATGGTGTATGATCTTTTTAATGTGTCGCTGAATCTGGTTTGCCAATATTTTGTTGAGGATTTTAGCATCTGTGTTCATCAGTGATATTGGCCTGTAGTTTTCTTTCTTTGTAGTGTCTTGAACTGGTTTTGGAATTAGGGTAGTGCTGGCTTCATAGAAAGAGTTTGGGAGTTATCCCTTTTCTTGGATTTTTTGGAATTGTTTGAGAATGGTAAGCGTTAGTTCTTCCTAAGTGTTTTGTAAAACTTGCCTGTGAAGCCATCCAGTCCAGGGCTTTTGTGTGCTGGGAGATTTTTTTATTACTGTTTCAATTTCACTCTTTGTTGTTGGTCTGTTCAGGCTTTCTGCTTCTTCTTGATTCAGTTTTGGAAGATTATATGTTTTTAGAAATTTTGCTTCTTTTATCTAGGTTGTCAAATTCAAGCCCTACAGTTGTTTGTAGTAATTTCTTACGATCCTTTGTATTTCTGTGATATCAGTCATGATTTCTCTTTCGTTTCTGATTTTGATCATTTGTGTCCTCTCTCTTTTTTTCTTGATGAGCCTAGCTAAAGGCTTCTCGATTTTGTTTATCTTTTTAAAGAGTCAGCTTCTATTTTGTTGATCTTTTGAATTGTTTGTTTATCTCTATGTCATTTAATTCTGCTCTGATCTTGATGATTTCCTTCCTTCTACTCACCCTGGGCTTTGTTGTTGTTGTTCTAGCTCTTGTAGCTGTAGGGTTAGATTTTTTATTTGAAATTCTCTATCATTTTCAGGTAGGCCTGTATTGCTATGAATTTTCCTCTCAGGACTGCTTTTGCTGTGTCTTATAGGCTTTTGGCTGTTTGTTCATTATCATTTGTTTCCAGAAACTTCTTGATTTCTTCCTTGATGTCATTGTTAACCCATTTATTATTTAATATCATGTTATTCATTCTCCATGAGTTTTAATGTTTTTGAGTTTTTTCCTTGAGGTTCATTTCCAATTCTAAGACATTGTGATCTGAGAAGATTCTTGATATAATTTCAATTTTCTTGAATTTATTGAAGCTTGTTTTGTGTCCTACCATGTGGTCTATCTTTGAGACTGTTCCATGTGTACTTGAGAAGAATGTATATTTTGCTTCTTTGGGGTAAAAAGATATATATATATATATATATATATCAGTTAAGTGTATTTGATCCAGTGTGTTGTTCAATGCCTCAATATCCTTGGTGTTTCTTTTTTTCAAAGATCTGTTTTTTGTTGATAATGGGTTGTTAAAGTACTCTACTTAATCAGTGTGTTGCTGTTGATGTTTTTCTTGTAGTCTTCTAGAATTTTCCTTATATATTTGGGTGCTCCTATGTTGGGTGCATATATGTTTACCTGGGTTACATCTTCCTGATGGATTGTTCCCTTAAGTATTATGAAATGCCCTTTTTTGTCTCTTTTTATGGCCTTTGCTATGAAATTGATTTTATCTATTATACGTATTGCTACCCCATATTTTTTTTCATGTCCATTTGCTTGAAATATTTTTTCCACCCCTTCACTTTCAGTCTGTATAAATCTTTTGTTTTGATGTTTTTCTCTTGTAGACAGCGTATATTTGGGTCATGCTTTCTAATCCATTCAGCTACTCTACGTCTTTTGATTGGAGCATTTAACCATTTACATTTAAGGTTATTATTAACAGGTATTTATTCATTTCAATTTGTACCTGTGTTCCTCTCCCTCTCTTTTTTTCCCTCTTTTTCTTAAAGCATTCCCTATAGCATCTCTTGCAAAGCTGGCTTGGTGGAGATGTCTTCCTTTGTTTAGGAAACTTCTTATTTCACCTTTCATTTTGAAAGAAAGCCTTGCTGGATAGAGTATTCTTGGCTGTAGGCCTTTTTTTTCATTGCTTGAAATATTTTTTGCAATTCCCTTCTGGCTTGTAGTGTTTTTGTTGAGAAATCAGTTGATAGCCTTATTGGAGCGCCCTTGCATGTTATTTGCTGTTTTTCTCTTGCTGCTTTTAGGATTCTCTCTTTGTCTTTGAATATTGCAATTTTAATTAATGTGTGCCTTGGAATGCACCTTTTGGGGTTCATTTTTATTGGGACCGTCTGTGCTTCATGGACTTGCGTGACTTCTCTTATCAAGTTAGGAAATTTTCTTTCATTACCTTTTCAATCAGGTTTTCTATCCCATGCTCCTCTTCTTCACCTTGTATCCCTGTGGTTAGAATATTTTTTTGTTTCATCTTGTCCAGCAGTTCTCTTACACCCTCTTCATTCTTTTTTTCCCCCCAGCTTTCCTTTATTGATTATATTGTTACAATAGTTCCAATTTTCTCCCCTTTACTCCCCTCCACCCAGCATCTCCCTCCCCCAGCAATCCCCCCTCCAAGTCCATACCCATGGTTCGTAAAAAATATCTATCCCTCCCTCTCAAACATTAAGACCCTTTGTAATCTTGTAAAGGACAATGGGCGAAGGTCTCAAGCTCCTCTAGCTGCTTCAAGCTGGACATGGTCGTCGTCCTACCTACCCTTGGGTCCAGAAATTCCTAATAATAGTGGGGGTGTGGAGGGGAGGGTGGCCTTCCCACATGGGGAAGGATCGTGCAGACTCCAGGTCAGTTGGCTGTCTCCGGACAACGGCGTGCTTGGTTTAGCACGCTGGCATCCTTGTTGTGTTCTGGGGGCAACAGATTTGGCGAAAAGGGTTAAAAGACATCATTCAATCCATAACTACTAGATGACAAAAGGCAGGGATAAATTTTTCAATGTTCCACATTAGGGGGAAAAAAAGGTGGGGGCTTCTTTGGAGGAAGTTGCGCTAGGCACATCTCGCCTGTCCAAAACCCTTTTGCCCATTATATTTAGTTTGGGCTGAGGGAAATAGTTTATGTTTCCCCCCTCTCAGACCTCTGGGCCCTTTCTGTCCAAGCCATTAGGATAGAAAAGAGAAATCAGTTTTAAAGTGAAGCCCACAGACCACCCCATTCTTCCCCAACCCAGCCATTTAGTTCAGCCAAACTGTTGAGTCTCAGGAGGCAGCGCTGCAGAGAGGATTAAGTGAGGCTTATGCGTACAGACAGTCACTCAGGTAAAGCGGTCATAGGCTTATGCCCTTTGAAAACAGAAAACACATGTTAATTTATGTAACATAACCAACAAACAAGTCTCTAAATCTGTAAGACTGTCTTATTGGGAAAACACCCAGTTGCAAGGCACTTGACATTCTACTTGCCTGCAACTTGAATCTCTTTGGTGATATCACAGATATGGTTTAATTTTCAAGTGAAACCATTTTTAAATGAGAAGAAACTTTTAAGATGGTTAGCTGCCCTACTTTACAGTCTGCCACTGATCATTGTGATTTTCCTTGAATAATGATTTTTCTCCCTAAGATTACTCTCCTTGTCTTAAAGGGACTACATTAAGTCCATTTTTAATTTATCATGTTTATTTGCATAAACATAACAAGAGCAACAAATGATCACTTATGATCTTTAGCTCTGTTTTGCTGGAACTTACCCAAGGAACATTTAGGGTGACCCTCAGTCTGCTTTTCAGGGCACAGAAGCTGGGCCACATACCTGGTATTCATCCTTGCCTGTACACACCTGTCCTTTCCAAGTCTTTCTGGTTTTCCATTGTGCCTTAAGGTCCCTTCTAGCCATATTTCAGGAAAACAAACTTCGTTCCTTCCCTGGAAAGATTGCTGTGGACCGCACAACCAACCATGGCAGCAGGCCTTTTATTTCGCGGGCTTTTATTACCTTTGAAAGTCATTCCCAGTTCCTCAGGACTTTTTGGTAACAACCTGAGCCCAAGCATGTCTCCTTTAGGCTTGACATTCCAGTCAAAGGATTGGTCAAAAAAAGGAACCTCTATTAACAACTGGTCTTATTAGTTCTATGCAAAGAAACTTAAGTCATTACTTGTTTAGAAAGCCAAACTCTGGAGAGATCAAATAGGGAGAAAAATATACAACGTGAAGGAAAATCTTTGTCCTAATATTCACTGAACTGGCATTTCCATTCTTCATATTTTCATTTTCCCCCATTAAAAAAACTTTTTTGTTTGTTTTTCCATTACAGTTGTCTCATTTTTTTTTTCCCCTCTTACTTCCCTGTACCCTGCCCCTCCCTTCCCCCACATTCAGTCCCCACTCAGTTGCCCATGTCTGTGGGTCATTTATACATGTTCTTTGATTTGACACTTCCCCTTCTTACCCCCTTTTCTCCCTCCCCCCTCCCCCCTTGTTACTGTTAGTCTACTCCTTGTTTACATACCTCTGGTTCAATTTTGCTCATTTGTTTCTGTTGTTCACTAGTTTCCTGTAATAGGTGACAGCATAAAGTATTTTTCTTTCATTGCCTGGCTTATTTCGCTAAGCATAATTCTCTCTAGTTGCATCCATGTTGTTGCAAATGGCAGAAGTTCCTTCTTTCTTTCTGCTACATAGAACTCCATTGTGTAAATGTACCACAGTTTTTTGATCCACTCGTCTACAGATGGGCATTTAGGTTGTTTCCAGCACTTGGCTATTGTAAATAGTGCTGCTATGAACATAGGGGAGCATAGGTTCTTTTGAATTGGTGTTTCAGGATTTTTCGGATATAATCCTAGCAATGAAATTGCTGGTTCAAAAGGCAGTTCCATTTTTTGTTTTTTGAGGTAATTCCAAACTGTTTTCCATAGTGGCTGCACCAGTCTGCATTCCCACCAGCAATGCACCAGGGTTCCCGTTTCTCCGCATCCTCTCCAGCACAAGCTGTTTGTTGATTTGTTGATTATGGCCATTCTGACTGGTGTCAGGTGGTATCTCATTGTGGTTTTTATTTGCATCTCTCTGATGGCTAGTGATGTTGAGCATACTTTCATATGTCTATGGGCCCTCTGTATGTCTTCTTTGGAGAAGTGTTTGTTCAGGTCCTTTGCCCATTTTTTAATTGGGTTGTCTGTTTTCTTGGTGTTGAGTCGTATGAGTTCTTTATATATTTTGTAGATCAATCCCTTGTCTGAGATGTCATTGGCGAATATATTTTCCCATATGGTTGGTTTCCTTTGCATCTTGCTGATGTTTTTAGCTGAGCAGAAACTTTTTAGTTTGATGTAGTCCCATTTGTTTATTCTTTCCTTTATTTCCCTTTCCTTAGGAGATATATCAGTGAAAATGTTGCTATGTGGGATATCTGAAATTTTCCTGCCTATTTTTTCCTCTAGGACTTTTATGGTATCACAGCTTACATTTAAGTCTTTGATCCATTTTGAGTTTATTCTGGTGTATGGTGTAAGTTGGTGGTCTAGTTTCATTTTTTTGCATGTCCCTGTCCAGTTCTCTCAGCACCATTTGTTGAAGAGGCTCTTTTCACTCCATTTGATGTTCCTTCCCCCTTTGTCAAATATTAGTTGACCATATGAACCTGGGCTTATTTCTGGGCTCTCTATTCTGTTCCATTGATCTATATGTCTGTTTTTATGCCAGTACCAGACTGTTTTGATTACCGTGGCCTTGTAGTATAGTTTGATGTCAGGTATTGTGATTCCTCCTACTGTGTTCTTCCTCAAAATTGCTGTGGCTATTTGGGCTCTTTTTTGGTTCCATATAAATTTTTGAAGTATTTGTTCTAGGTATGTGAAATATGTTGCTGGTATTTTAATAGGGATTGCATTGAATCTATAAATTGCTTTGGGTAGTATGGACGTTTTTATGATGTTGATTCTTCCCATCCATGAGCATGGTATATGCTTCCATTTATTTGTATCTTCTTTAATTTCTTTCTTCAGTGTTACGTAGTTTTCTGAGTACAGGTCTTTTACCTCCTTGGTTAAGTTTTTTCCTAGGTATTTTATTTTTGTTGTTGCTATGGTAAATTGAATTTTTCTTTCAGTTTCTATCAGTTTTTATTGTTGGTGTATAAAAATGCCTTTGATTTCTTAATATTGACTTTGTATCCTGCTATTTTGCCGAATTCACTTATTAGGTCGAGTAGTTTTTTTGTGGAGTCTATAGGGTTTTCTGTGTACACTATCATGTCATCTGCAAATAATGACAGTTTTACTTCCTCTTTTCCAATTTGGATGCCTTTTATTTCTCTTTCTTGTCTGATTGCGGTGGCTAGAACTTCCAAGACTATGTTGAATAGGAGTGGAGAGAGCGGACATCCTTGTCTTGTTCCTGATCTCAGGGGGAATGCTCTCAGTTTTTGCCCATTGAGTATGATGTTGGCTTCAGGTTTCTCATATATGGCCTTTATTATGTTGAGGTATGCTCCCTCTATTCCCATTTTGCTGAGAGTTTTTATCATAAATGGGTGTTGTACTTTATCAAATGCTTTTTCTGCATCTGTTGATATTATCATGTGATTTTTGTCTTTCATTTTGTTTATGTGGTGTATTACGTTTATTGATTTGCGAATATTAAACCATCCTTGCATCCCTGGGATGAATCCTACTCGATTGTGGTGTATGATCTTTCTAATGTGTTGCTGGATCCGGTTTGCCAATATTTTGTTGAGGATTTTAGCATCTGTGTTCATCAGCGATATTGGCCTGTAGTTTTCTTTCTTTGTTATGTCTTGACCTGGTTTTGGAATTAGGGGTATACTGGCTTCATAGAATGAGTTTGGCAGTCTTTCCTCTTCTTGTATCTTTTGGAATAGTCTGAGAAGGATAGGAGTTAGTTCTTTCCTAAATGTTTTGTAGAATTCACTTGTGAAGCCATCCGGTCCAGGGCTTTTGTGTGCTGGGCGTTTTTTGATTACTGCTTCAATTTCACTAGCTGTTATTGGTCTATTCAGAGTTCCTGCTTCTTCTTGATTCAGTTTGGGAAGACTATAGGTTTCCAGGAATTTGTCCATTTCCTCTAGGTTGTCAAATTTCTTGCCATACAGTTGTTCGTAATAATTTCTTATACTCCTTTGTATTTCTGTGGTATCAGTTGTGATTTCTCCTCTTTCGTTTCTGATTTTATTTATTTGGGTCCTCTCTCTTTTTTTCTTGATGAGCCTGGTTAAAGGCTTGTCAATTTTATTTTTTCAAAGAACTAGCTCCTACTTTAGTTGATCTTTTTAATTGTTAGTTTAGACTCTATGTCATTTAATTGTGCTCTGATCTTGATGATTTCCTTCCTTCTACTAGCTCTGGGCTTTGCTTGTTGTTCTTCCTCTAGTTCTTGTAGCTGTAGGGTTAATTTTTTTATTACATATTCTTCTAGCTTTTTTAGGTAGGCCTGTATTGCTATGAACTTTCCTCTTAGGACTGCTTTCGCTGTATCCCATAGGTTTTGGGTTGTTGTGTGTTCATTATCATTAGTTTCCAGAAACTTTTTGATTTCTTCCTTGATGTCATTGTTAACCCATTCATTATTTAATAGCATGTTATTCATTCTCCATGAGTTTGAATGTTTTTGAGTTTTTTCCTTGAGGTTGATTTCCAATTTTAAGCCATTGTGATCTGAGAAGATGCTTGATATAATTTCAATTTTCTTGAATTTGTTAAGGCTTGTTTTGTGTCCCACCATGTGGTCTATCTTTGAAAATGTTCCATGTGCACTTGAGAAGTATGTATATTTTCCTTCTTTGGGGTCAAAACTTCTATGTATATCAACTAAGTCCATTTGATCTAGAGTGTTGTTCAGTGCCTCAATATCTTTGGTGTTTCTTTGCTTCGAAGATCTGTCCATTGTTGACAATGGGGTGTTAAAGTCCCCTACTATGAGTGTGTTGTTGTCTATATCTTTCTTGGAGTCTTTCAAAAGTTTCCTTATATATTTGGGTGCTCCTAAGTTGGGTGCATATATCTTTATAAGGGTTATATCTTCTTGAAGGATTTTTCCCTTAAGTATTATGAAATGCCCTTCTTTGTCTCTTTTTACGGACTTTGCTGTGAAATCTGTTTTGTCTGATATAAGTATTGCTACCCCGGCTTTTTTTTCATGCCCATTTTCTTGAAATACTTTTTTCCATCCCTTTACTTTCAGTGTGTGTAGATCTTTTTTTTTTAAGGTGTGTCTCTTGTAGACAGCATATATGTGGGTCATTCTTTCTAATCCATTCAGCTACCCTATATCTTTTAATTGGAGCGTTTAATCCATTTACATTTAAGGTTATTACCGATAAGTACTTATTCATTGTCATTTTTCCCCTTTGTACTCGTGTTCTTCTCTGTCTCTCTTTGTTTCTTTATCTTCTTACAGCAGATCCTTTAGCATCTCTTTCATTGCTGGTTTGGTGGAGATGTATTCTTTTAGCCTTCTTTTGTCTTGGAAGCTCCTTATTTCACCCTCCAGTTTGAATGAGAGCTTTGCTGGGTATAGTATTCTAGGTTGTAGGCCTTTGTTTTTCATTGCTTGGAATATTTTTTGCCATTCCCTTCTGGCTTGTAGTGTTTCTGCTGAGAAATCTGATGATAGCCTTATTGGAGTACCCTTGTATGTTATTAGTTGTTTTTCTCTTGCTGCTTTTAGGATCCTCTCTTTGTCTTTGAATGTTGCCATTTTAATTATGATGTGTCTTGAGGTGGGCCTGTTGGGGTTCATCTTCATTGGGACCCTCTGTGCTTCCTGAACTTGCGCGACTCTTTGTCTCGTCATGTTAGGGAAGTTTTCTGTCATTAGTTTTTCAAAGAGGTTTTCTATCCCTTGCTCTTCTTCTTCTCCTTCTTGCATTCCTATGATACGGATATTATTACATTTCATGTTGTCCTGCAGCTGTCTTAGAACCTCTTCAGTCTTGTTCAGTCTTTTTTCATTTGTTGCATTGTCTGGGAGTTTTTGTGTAGGTTGTCCTCCAGCTCGCTGATCCGATCTTCTGCTTCCTCTAGCCTTCTTTTAATTCCTTCTACTGTGTTCTTCAATTCAGAGATTGTATTCTTCATTTCCTCCTGGCTCTTATTGATAGCTTCTATGTCCTTTTTCATGCTCATGTAATTTTCTGTGAGTTCCTTGTAGTTTTTCTGGAGTTCTTTGTAGTTTCCGCTGAGCTCATTGAGCTTCTCCATAATCCATGTTTTGAATTCCATATCTGATAGTTCGCTCCCCTCTATTTCATTTAGCAGTCTTTCTGGGGATTCTACCTTTCCTTTTGATGCGGGGGTTGTTTCTCTGTCTCCCCATTTTTTTTTATTCCTATTGTTTGTTGGTGCTTCTTAGAATGATCTGCACTTCCTGGATCTGCCTCTGGTGGCGTCAGATCATGTACCAGTCTGGGCCTAGGCAGCCTGTTGGAGACTTCCAGGGATCTACTGCTGTTGTCTGTCTTCTTTGATTGTTAAACTATTCAATCTGTGATTAGCTTTCAGCCTTAAGGACTGTGGGTGTGGCAGCTTAATTCCTGTAGGCTGGGCTTTTGCTTCCCCTCAGGCTGACGCCACTTGGAGGGGAATGGTCTACCCGCAGTACTGGGGATGAGTCAGCACTGGGACCCAGTCAGCTGCTCCTCCAGTTCTCCCCTCAAAGCCACCATGCCAAACTTTCCCCAAGTGTCTCCAGTCCTCTCTGCCTTCCCTCTGCTTGAGCCCAGGGTAAGTGGTGGCCAAAATATTTTCGTATGTGATCCACTTAAGAGCTCTTTTTCTCCTGCTTTTTCTCTCCGGCTAGCAAGAAACCCTGTGGCTTTTCGCTTTTCACAGATGATACTATTTTACTTTCCACTCTGTTGCTGTAGGCTGGGAAGCCCAGCTGGGGGTTTAGACCCTGCCCTTCTCAGGGGGAATCCCTGGCTGCTGAGCTGTTTCTCAGTCCCTTTAGCTGCCACCCATGTGAGCCCAGCCAGCCCTTCCGCGTCTCCGCACTCCCTACCGGTCAAGTTGTGATGTAGCGGCCTTTTCTGTCTCTCCGTGGTTATAAGACTTCTTTCCAGCTAGTGTTCCGTTGGTTATTCCAGGTGATTTCTCCAAAATTAAGTTGTAAATCCAGACTGGTCCTGGGAGGAGGTTAGTGTAGCTTCCACTTACTCCTCCGCCATCTTGGATCCCCCACCCTCCTCATTCTTATTCGTTCTTTTTTCTTTTTGTTGTATTGTCTGGGAATTTTTTTCTCCATTGTCCTCTAACTCACTGATCTAATCCTCTGCTTCATTTAGCCTGCTTTTGATTGATTCTACTGTGTTCTTCAGTTCAGAAATTGTATTCTTCATTTCTTCCTGCTTCTTATTGAGATTTTCTATGTCCTTTTTTATGCTGGTGTAGTTCTCCATAAGTTCCTTGTAGCTTCCCTGGAGTTCTTTGTAGTTTCCCTGGAGTACTTTGTAATTCCCCTGGAGTTCGTTGTAATTTTCTTTGAGTTTGTCAAGTTCATTGAGCTTCCTTATAACCATTCTTTTGAATTTCATGTCTGATATTTGGCTTACGTCTGTTCCACTTATCTCTTTTTCTGGTGATTCCTATTTTCCTGTCATTGGGAGTTTGTTTCTGTGTCTCCCCATGTTGAATGCTTCTTGTTTGTTTTTGTTTCTTAGATTTGTCTGCTTTGATTTCCGTCCTTCGTGGTATGAGGTTCTGTATAGGAGACCTGAAGGATTCAGTGGTGTAATCTCTTTGACCTCCTAAGCCTGATGCTCTTGGAATGCCCTTTATGTTATTTGTTTAAGGTGTCTGGTTGTATTTCAGTTATTATTTGGTGAGTCCTTCCTTCTGCATAGTTGATTGAGAATCACTCTGCCCACATTGTCTTGAGTTCTTTTGTGGAGATGCTGTTGTCTGTATAGGCCTCACTTAATCCTGTCTGCATTGCTGCATCCAGAGACTCAACGGTTTGGCTGAACTAAGTGAGTAGGGTGGTGAAGCATGGGGTGGTCTGTGGGTTTCACTTTAAAACTGATTTCTCTTTTCTATCCTAAAGGCTTGTACAGAAAGGGCCCAGAATTCTGAGAGGGGGAAACCTAAAATATTCCCCTCAGCCCAAACTAAGTATAGTGGGCTAAAGGGTTTTGGACAGGTGTGACATGCCTTGCACACCTTCCTCCAAAGAGCCTTTTTTTCCCTTAATATGGGACATTGAAAACTTAATTCCTGCCTTTTGTCATCTAGTGGTTATGGATTGAATGATGTCTTTTAACCCTTTTGCCAAATCTGTTGCCCCCAGAATACAACATGGATGCCAGTCTGTTAAACCAGGCGTCCCATGGTCTGGGGATAGACAACTGACCTGAAGTCTGCACGATCCTTCCCCATGTGGGAAGCCCACCATCCCCTCCACACCCTCACTCTTATTAGGGATTTCTGGACCCAAGGGTAGGTAGAATGACTACCATGTCCAGCTTGAAGCAGCAAGAGGAGCACGAGACCTTCGCCCATTGTCCTTTATAAGATTATAAAGGGTCTTAAGTCTGAGGGGGGGAATTGTTATTTTTTATTGTTATAATGAGTAAATTAATTAATTAAAAAATATATGAATATAAGAAAGTGTGAAGCCAAAGAACTTATGTGCACGACCCATGGACATCAACTAAGGGGGATGGGATTGCTGAGGGATAGGGGGTACTGGGTGGAGGGGAACAATAGGGGAAAAAATTGGAACTATTGTAACAACATAATAAAATATATGTAATTTTAAATCTTGTACCAGTTACATTTAAAAAAGTGAAATAATATAATCAATAAAATATACTTTAAAAAATACATGAGCCCACAACCCAGGCAAGAAACCCACATCCTCCAAATATCCCCCACCCTCAATCACACTATCAGCAGCAAATGAGCCAGTATCAATATAAATGTAAAGAGATTAAACTATTATACTATAGGAGAAACAGATAAGAATTGTTTTAAATGAAAAAAAGATGATTTTTGAGAGGGAAGTTGATAGAATAATAATAGTAGCAAGTACGGTCAAGGCTATGCGGGACAGTAATATTTACATTGATTGTTGACAAAGGGACGGAAGAATGCAGAATGAAGTGAGAAAGTGGAAGTGTATAGTATTAGGTTTATAACAGTTATATGTTATATGTTTAGTGTGAGAGGGAGGATAATCAAAACAAACAAACAAAAATTAAAAAAGAAGAATAGGAGGGAGAGAAGGTAGGAAACAGATGAAAGAAAGAGTTTTTACCCAGTACAACCTTTGGGCGCTGTCTTCTTTTTCTGTATCTGCCCCATGTCAAAATTTCATGGGTTTCAAATCTTTTCTAGCTGGCTGGCTGTGAGGAGATCTAGCTTGATTCTGGGGTTGCTGTTCTCTCACTCGTAGATCTGCTGCAGCTCTGTTGTGAACGCACTGAGTTGGGTCCCCCCCACTGGTCTTGCGGCACCCTCAGCCCTCCTCAGGCTTGCCTAGCAATGCTATTCAACTGGTGGGCCAGCGTGCGCATGCCAGTAGTCTCTGCCCAGCCTCAAGTCCTATCTCCGCTCCTCCAAAAAAGTCTCTTTGTTGCCTCCAAGCTGCAGCCCTAGCCTGTATCCCTGCCTGTCTGCCTACATGTGCCACTTGCCTGCCTGGGGTCTGTACCAAGTCTGCAGTTCCACCACGGCTTTCCTGTATGGGCCCCTCTCCCTGGCTCAGTTCTGCTTTTTTGTTTGGTGGAGCCTTGGTGCAAGCACCCGGGATGCAGAGATGTCAGCCCAGGGTTGCCAGCCAAGGGAGTCCCCACCTAGACTCAGTTCATACAGTTTCTCACAGTCCTGTCTTCCTGCACCTCTGGCTGTTTCAACCAAATCTTCTTTCTGACTCCCTCTGGGACTTTGCTGGTCGGTGCACCTGTGGCAGGGGTAAGTTTTCAAGCAGATCCCAGCTAATGAGATGGTCAGCAGCTGCCCCTTTCAGGTGTGGTGAGGCAGAGGCGCCAGACTGAGAGGCCTCGCGACTCTGCTTGAGGCGTGCAGGCCGAGCTTTCTGCCCTCTTTCACACTGCTCCCACACTCCCTTCCCTGTTCACGCTGTCTGAAATCTGCACTCACTCCTCTAGGTGTTTGTACTCCAAGTCCTTCCAGGATGAGAGCAAGCAGACAACACTGCTACCTACTCTGCCACCATCTCTTCTCCTATTTTTTCTTTTGTTGCTTGTACTTTGGTGTTGAATCTAAGAATCCATTGCCAAATTTGAGGTTGTAAAGATTTATTTCCTTGTGTTTTTCTTCCTGTGGATTTTATAGTCATACCTCTTCTATTTGAGGTTGATCCATTTTCATATAATTTTTGTATATGAAGTGAGTGAGAGGTTCAACTTTATCCAATTTTCCAAGAATCATTTTTTGAAGAGAATATTCTTTCCCCATCAAATGCTCTTTGTTGAAAATCAATTGTTCAGAGATGTTTAGGTTCACTTCTAGATTCTTGATTGTATTATATGCCCGTCATTATGCCAGTACAACAACAGTTTTTTTAAGACTTAATTTTGTTTAGAAAAATTTAAAGTTCATAGTAAAATGGAGAGGAAAGTACAGCGATATATATCCGCAGTCCCCACACATGCATAGTCTCCTTTGTTATCAGCATCCCTCACTATAGTGGTACATTTGTTACAGTTGAACCCACATTAATACATCAGTATCACCCAAAAGTAAATAGTTTACCTAGGGTTTACTCTCATTGTTTCACATTCTTTGGTTTTGGACAAGTTATAATATTGTGTATCCATCATTATGGTATCATTCAGAATATTTTCACTGCTCGAAAACTCCCTACGCTCTGCCTAGTCATCTCTCCCACCCCCAAACCCTGGCAACCACTAATATTTTTGCTGTCTTCACTATTTTGCTTTTACCAGAATGTTACATAGTTGGGTTTATACATTATGTAGCTTTTTAAAATTGGCTTCTTTTATTTAATAATATGCACTTAAGGTTTCTCATGTCTTCTTCTGCCTTGATAGCTCATTTCTTTTTAGTGCTGAATAATATTTCATTGTTTGCATGTTCCAAGATTATGTATCCATTCCCCTGCGGAAGGGCATCTTGGTTGCTTCCAAGTTTTAGCAATTATGAGTGAAGCTCCTATAAACATCCCCATATGCAGAGTTTTGTACAGACATAAATTTTCAACTCCTTTGGATAGATACCAAGAAGCATGAATGCTGGATTATGTGGTAAGATTTGTTCAGTTTTCTAAGAAACTGCCAAACTGTCTTTAAAGTGGCTGTACCACTTTACATTCTCACCAGCAGTGAATGAGAATTTTTATTGCTCCACGTCCTTGCCATCATTTGGTATTGTCAGTGGTTTGGATTTTTTACATTCTAGTAAGTGTGTAGTGGTATCTCACTGTTGTTTGAACTTTCATTTCTCTGATGACATATGATATGGAGCATCTTTCCACATGTTTATTTGCCATCCGTGACTCTTCTTTGGTGAGGTGTCTGTTAAGGTCTTTGGCCTATTTTTTAATTAGATTGTTAATATTACTGTTGAGTTTAAGTAAACCCTCTATTATATGTGTCTTTTGCAAATATTCTTCCCTGTCTGTGGCTTGTCTTTTCATTTTCTTGACACTGTCTTTAACAGAGCAGAAATTTTAACTTTTAGTGATGTCTGTCTTTCATGAATCATTCTGTTGTTGTCATATTAAAAAGTTATCACTGACTTCCAGCCAAGATGGAGGCCTAGACAGACATGCTAGATCTCCCTCCCCAACTAAGAAGGAATACAACTACCTCAAAACTAGAGATAACCAGAAGTTCCAGAAAATCAAGCTGCATGAAAGTCCAACAGGCAAAGATATAAAGAAGAAATACTCATGCAGACAGGTAGGAAGGGCGGAGCCTGACCAGAGAGAATGCAGTGTGGTGGCTGCAGCAGTGACAGCAGTGGTGGCAACAGCAGGCCAGCAAAAAGCGCAGCCACACTTTTTAAAAAGTGGGGAGGGCCACCTGGGGAATGTTCCAAGCTCCTGACCAGAGTGCGAAGCTCATGGTCCCAGTGCCAGCGATTATCAAGCCTCATTGCTCTAACTGTGCAAACCAGTGGGGGTTGGAATGGAGGAAGAAACTGCCAGTCTCTCAGCAGAGTCCACTTGTTTAAAGGACCCCCATGGTCCTAGAACATCTGCAGACACACCCACTCTAGGAACCATGGACAGGGCAACAGCTAGAGAGGTGCCAGTTCCTCCAAGAAGTGCCTGGAAAAGGGGCAAGTGCTGAGCAAGCAGCATTGGTCCCTCTCTGACCCCTTTCCCACATACAGTGCCACTACGTGGTGAAACAGGTTGCCCTGTACTGATGAATCCCTAAGGCTCCGCCCCTTACAATGTAACAGGAGTTACAGCTCTACCTAAGACACAGAGGCAAACAAAACACAGGAGCCTGTTAAGAAGAGGAAACAGAGGAGTATGGCCCAAAGGGGGGAATGGATCAAGGTTCCAGTGGGAGAACTAAGTGACAAGGAGATAGCCAACCTAACAGACGCAGAATTCAAAACACTGGTGATAAGATGCCCACAGGCTTGAGAGATATGCTTATGTATGGCAAATTTGTAAGGGACGAAGTGAAGGCTATGCTAAGTGAAACAAAGGAAAATCCACACAAAACCAATGGTGAAGGGAAGGAAACCAGGGTTCAAATCAATGATTTGGAACATAAGGAAGAAAAAAACAGTCAACCGGTACAGAATGAGGAAACAAGAATTTAAAATAATGCAAGAGGCTTAGGAACCTCTGGGACAACCTTAAACATGCAAACCTCAAAATCATAGGGGTGCCAGAAGGAGAAGAGGAAGAGCAAGAAACTGAAAGCTTACATGAAAAAATAATGAAGGAAAACTTCCCAAATTTGGTGAAAGAAATAGATATACAATTCCAAGAAGCACAGAGAGTCCCATACAAGCTAGAACCAAGGAGGACCACAACAAGACACATCATAACTAAGATGCCAAAGGTGAAAGCTAAGGAGAGAATCTTAAAAGCAACAAGAGAAAAGCAGAGAGTTATCTCCAAAGAGGTGCCTGTAAGACTGTCAGCTGATTTCTCAAAAGACACTTTGCAAACAAGAAGGGACTGGCAACAAGTATTCAATGTGATGAATAGCAAGGACCTACAACCAAAATTACTCTGTCATGCAAAGCTATCATTTAGAATGGAAGGACAGATAAAGTTCTTCCCAGACAAGGTAAAGCTAAAGGGGCTCATCATCAGCAAGTTATTATTATATGAAATGTCAAAGGGACTTATGTAAGAAAAAGAAGATCAAAATATAAATATTAAAATGACAAGAAACTCACAACTATCAAGAACGCAGTCTAAAAATGAAAACAAAATCCAACCAAGCAAACCAGAATAGGAACAGAATCATAGGTATTGGAATCATTTGGAGGTGGGATGGGGGAGAAATGGGGAAATCATGCAGGGATTGAGAAGCATAATTGGATGGTACAAAACAGACAAAGGATGTTAAGAATAATATAAGCCAAAGAACATATATGCATGACCCATGGACATGAACCTAAGAGGGGTGGTATTGCTGGAGGAAAGGGGGTACTGGGTGGCGGGGAGCAAAGGGGGGAAATTGAAAGTACTGTAACAACATAATAAAATTTACTTAAAAGTTATCACCAAACCCAACGTTATCTAGTTTTTCTTTTATGTTATCTTCAAGGAGATTTTTGCATTTTATATTTTAGATCTCTGATCCATTTTGAGCTAATTTTTATAAGGGATGTAAAGTCTGTATATAGACTTATTTTTTTTTGCATATGGCAGTCTGGTTGCTCAGAACTATTTGTGGAGATTACCTTTTCTCCACTGTAATGCTCTGCTGCATTGCTCAATATCTGTTTATTGTATTTATATGGGTGTATTTCTAGGCTCTCTATTAAGTTCCATAAATTTTTTTGTTCTTTCGCTAATACTACACTATCTTGTTTGTTGTAGCTATATAGTGATTTTTAAGCTTGTCAATACTTAAATTCTGGTGTTCTTCAATATCGTGTTGGTTGTTCTGAGTCTTTTGCCTCTCCACATAACCTTTGGAATCATTTTGCCAAAATCTACAAGTTAACTTGCTGGGATTTTGGTTGGGCTTGCATTGAATCTATAGATCAGGTTGGGAAGAACTGTCATCTTGACAATGTTTAGTTTTCCTGTCCATGAACATGGACTGTTTCTCCATTTATTTAGTTCCTTGATTTATTTCAACAGACTTTTGTTATGTATTATATTTATTTTATAATTTTGTGTGGTAATGTAAATTTCCAATTTCACTTGTTCATTGCTGGCATATAGGAAAGTGATTGACTTATATATTAACCTTGTAACCTGCAATTTTTTTTTTGGTCAGTTCTTTTGGATATTCTACACAGACAATCATGGCATCTGTAAACAAAGTTGTTTTTTTTTTTCCTTCCCAATCAGTATACCTTTTGTTTCCCTTTCTTGTGTTATTTCACAGAGCACTGGTTTCGATTATTATAGCTTGTAGTCAGTCTTGAAATCTGAGAGTTGACCCACCAACTTTATTTTTCTTCTCCAAGGTTATTTTGGCTAGTTGTGGCTTCTTGAAGTTTTATATGAATCTGAGAATAGGCTTTTTCATTTCTGGAAAAATGAGTATTGAGATATTGATAAGGGTTGCACTGAATTTGTAGATTGCTTTAGGGAGTATTGCTTTTGTAACGGTATTAAGTTTTCCAGTTCATGAAAATTGGATGTTTTTATACCTTTTAAATGTTTTCGTTAATTTCTGTCATTAGTATTTTTTAGTTTTCAGTGTACAACTTTTTAAATCTCTTTTGTAAAAATTACTCTTAGGTATTTTATTCTTTTGGATACTATTGTAAATGAAATTGTTTCATTTATTTACTTCTAGAAATTTTTATTTCTGGCATAGAGAAACACAACTTATTTTGTATCCTGCAACTTTACTGAAATCATTTATTAGCTCCAGTAGATTATTTTTGTGTAGATTTTATGATATTTTCTTACATAGAATTGGGCAATCTGTCAAAAGAGAAAAAATTCAAATTTTCAATATGAAGGCCTTTAATTTTGTTCCTGAACTTATTCTGGCTAGGAATGTTGAACAGCCCAAGTGAAAGCTGGCATCCTTATCTTTCTCTAATATTACGGTGGAAACACTAGAGTCTCTCAACATTATAATGTTAATTGTGGGTTTTTAAAAATATATACCCCCTGAATGTGTTCCCTTCAGAGTGGTTTCATCAAGAAAGGTTGTTGACATTTGTTCACTGCTTTTTTGTTTTTGTTTTGCATCTATTGAAATGATCATATAGGAGTTTTTTTCCCTTTGTTTCATGGTGTATAATCCTTTTAATGTGCTGTTGGGTTTAGTTTTCTACTATTTTTTTTGAGTTTTGTATCTATTCATAAGATATATATTAGTCTGTAATTTTCTTGTTATATCTTTTTTTGGTGTGTTACACTGGGGAACACAATTTTTGTTGAGTTAGATCTGACAGTTGTTTTGACTAACTTTTGGCATCTGAATCCAAAAACAACCCAAGTTTTTTTCTATCACATCAACTTTTTAAGGTACAGGATACCCTCCCTTCATCCCAAAAATTATACAAAATATACATACGAAGGAAAATCAAGAGAAAATTACATGAACAGACTATTTATTTAGAGTTATTTTATTCATATAAAGGCTACATATTGTTACTGTAAGTCAAATTGTGGACAAATAGTAAAGTTCTGCTACCGAACATGCATATTAAGGTGTTTTACCTTTTCAAACAACAGGCTAGGAAATGCCAAATGAGGTCCTTGAAACAGTCTCATTCAATTGGCAAAGCTCTAGCAAATTACTTCATGAGACCCAGTTTTATGTGCAGAGGTGGGAATAGAATGTTCTTTCTGTCAACAAGTGGTTCTTGTAGAATATTTGGATCACCAGGTTTGAGGTCAGATCTTGGAGGCCAATTCAACTCCACCCAATGCTTCTCATGAGTTTTGCAGTCCCACATACACAGAAAACAGGGATACTTGGTGTATCCACATTGCTGACCAAGAAGGAAGCAGACCATTTTAAGGTCAACACAGATGATCCAGTTGTGCAACAGATAAATGACTCTCTTTATGTCTTCATGTTCTTCACGAAAACAAACTGAATGGCCAATTGGGACTGCACCAAATAAATTGCCATTGTGGAGGAGGACACACTTCCAGCACCGCTTTGAGCTGTTGATGAACAGTCATCATTTAGTTGTGTCCTAGATTGGAATTCCCAATTCCTCCATTAAATCATGTATGTTATGGCAATACACAAAGCCACCATCACTTCAAAAGTACTGCAGGAATGCACTTTCTCTTGATCGAAAGTAGGATATCTTCGCTCCTTTTTCAAGCAAGTTTTTCTTATGCAGTATTGATGCTAGGATTTCTGAAGCCTTTTTGGATAGTCCCAAATCTCATGCGAAATCATTCAACTCATGCTGATCAAATACCTTACGAACTGAGTCATCTTCAGTTTCAATATCTTCATCATTGCTATCACTGAGTTCTTTACCACACTCCTGTTTTTTGAAAGAGGGTAGTTCAATGAAAACTGGCACTGGGATTTCAGCTGAGTGAGGCACTGGGTATATAGCTGATGGTAGACTAGGATACTCTATTTTACATTTATTTTTCTTGTTATATCCTGACGTTTTCACTATACAAAAGTAACAGTCACTTGAATGATCTGTGGGCTCTCACCAAACCATAGGTATACCAAATGGCAATTTATTGTGTGTTCCCTTCGTCCACATCTGTAAACACTCAACACACTGCTTGCGCACCTTGTGAGGGTCCCAAGACTTTTCTGGATCATCAAGTTTTACTTGAAAGTATGCAAAATAGGTTTGCCTGACAAATGCGCTGATGTTTATCCTTTGGGAATGGTGAAACTGCCACAGATATAACAAAACAAATCAGGGTTGTTTAGGCACTTATGATGAGAAATAGAAGAGGCAGACATGATCTGAAGAAAAGGAAATAAGTACGTATGTAAATAAAAAAATAAATTCTGCTAATTCCTTGTATACAGACCAGAACTCAAACTACACTTCGGAATACGATTCACTATAGAGTGGCACACAACCTCTCACCAAACTGTCTCGTGTAACTGAATAGCCTAGACAAGTATGAACCTGTCGCTGGTCTCCAAGGCCATCCACCATCTCTCCCCACTCGAGGGAGGTATGTTCTCAGCCAATAGGAGAGCACTAGTGCTTCCCTTGATCCAGGTTCGATCCAGTCTAGAGTGGTCGCATTAAGATAAGCTGTACAAAAGAAACTTGACGTGATAGAAGAAAACTAACTGCAGTTTTGAAATTAGCATGCCTGTTTAAGTCTAAAACAGCTGAAAAATCAAACTCAACAGGAATTATGCTAAAAATTGTTCCCCTGTGTTATTTGTATGCTATTATAAATGAAATTTGCCCCTGGCTGGTTTGGCTCAGTGGATTGAGCGTCGGCCTGCGAGCTAAGTGTCGCTGGTTCGATCTTCCAGTCAGGGCACATCAGAGAAGGAAAACTCTGACTCCAAAAAACCTCCGCTGCCTTGCGGCATACCTCTTCAGGGGAAAGGCTAAGGGAGTAAACCCCGACAGAAAATCTGGAGCCGGAGTCCCTAAGGCGGTTTGACGTTGTAGTCAACACCGGCAACTCCTGCGGCGCACCTGAAGCCAAGCTGTATTGACTCCGTCTTTCCCTTGGACCCTTCAGCTGCGAAGAGAGGGGGGGTCTGCTGCATGGGCAACAGAAGACCCTCCATATCACCCTGCCCAGGCTCTGTAGCTTCAGCTTCACTGGAGAGGACACTCCAGCGTCATCGCAAGATGTCGATTCAACACGGGAGGAGACAGGTACCGTGTCACTCCCGAGTCGGACTGCACAGCCATTCTCGGCGGTGCAGATAGACTCTTAAGAAGCTACACCATCGTCTCTCGAGACGGACGGTTGCCGACGACGACGATAAATGAAATTTACCTAATATCATCTTTGGATGTTTTTTGTTAGTAGAAATGGTTTATTTTTGTACATTGATCTATTTTTAACTTTGCTGAATTCATTTTTTGCTCTTAATAGTTCTGTGTGTGGATTCCTTAGTATTTTCTATATGCAAAATTATGTCACCTGCAAGTAGAAATACTTTTTTACTTCCTTTTATTCTAGTTGCCTTTTATTTTTTTCCCTAACTCCTCTGACTAGACATTGCAGTACACTATTGAATAGTAATGACAATATCTGACATCTTTTTCTTGTTCCTCATCCTTTAGAGGAATGCAGTCTTTCCATATTAAGTACAGTGTTTGCTCTGGGTTTTGTTTAGATGCCTTTTTTGATATTGAGGAAGTTGCCTTCTATTCCTAGTTTGTTTTATTGTCGAGGAATGGTTCTTTATTCTGTTAATATTGTATTATTATGTTGATTGCTTTCATATGCTGAAACAATTGTATTTTTAGAATAAATCTCACATGTGTGTGTGTGTGTGTGTGTGTGTGTGTGTGTGTTGCTTGACTTGGTTTATTAATATTTTGTTGAGAAATTTTGTGTCTGTGTTAATTACCTTGTTCATTCTTTTTAAATGTTTTTATTTCTGTAGAGTATCTAAGGCTGCTCTGAGTGCTAAGGAAAATAGTAGGAACACCATGTCAAATTTTTAGTTATTTAAAGTATCTACAGTATGATTACTTATCTTTTTGAGGGACTCAACTGTGTCATAAAGGAGTTTCCTATTGTGTTGATGGGGGTTGACCCTTCCTGGTGGCCTTCATTGCACCCCAGGACACTTCCATTTGATATGGTGATATGTAAAATGAAAATACAGGTAGATTAGCCACTTAATCAAGGTGTCAAAAAAGAAGTGGAGTGTAATGAAAATATATGCAAAGAAACTGTGATCAAAAATTGGGAGAAAGCAAAGTTTAGCAATAAAAAAAATTGCTTAAAGCTTGTGACAAATTATGATCATTCTGGTCTATATGTTTGTATAAAAATATGAGTGTACCAAAGATGATAGGTTTCTCCTAACTGCATAAAAAAGGAAAGATGTGAAGTCATAGATATAGAAGGGTCCCTGAGGTAGGATAATACAATGCTGTGTACACAGGTAGTTCACAAATTGGAATCTAAACAAAATATTTTAAAAGGAAAACCAGACAGCTCTCTCCCCTATTACAAGTCTGGAGCCAGGACTGCTTTATGATATACATGAGGTCTGTCTGGAAAGAGTCTAGCCATTGTTAGTATAACAAGAACAGTTTGCACGACATCGATGTAACCTGGCAACCAAAGACAGTGGACTGGAATGCGCATGTGTGAACAATGATGACTTCACTGTGCTGGTCATTGAGGGTTGTAGATGGTAGATGCTGTTGAGTGAGCATGTGTACTGTGTGTCCCATTCAAAATGACTGAGTGAGTAGAGCAATGAAGCTGTATCAAATCTTGCATTAAGCTTGAACATTCCTCCACAGAAACTATTTGGATAATTCAGAAGGCCACAGCTATGGGCAATTGGTGATTGGCATCTTCATAATAACAGTGTGCCCGCTCATGCATCATGTCCCGTGCAGAGTTTTTTTGTGAAATGTCAAGTCATCCTGCTGACTCAGCCCCCCTAACAGCCCATATTTGGTGCCCTGTGACTTCTGACTTTTCCCAAAACTAAAATTCTTTGAAAAGGGAAGAGATTTCAGACCTTTAATAAAATTCAGAAAAATACAACAGGGCAACTGATGCTGATTGGGATAACTGTGTAAGGTCTCAAGGTGCCTACTCTGAAGGGTACTGAGACATCATTGTCCTGTGTACAATGTTTCCTGTATCTTGTATCCTTTTCAATAAATGTCTTTCATAGTGCATGGCTGGATATTTTCTGGACAAATCTCATATATATAAAATAGCATTTATGCCTATAGATTTTTAAATCACACTTATTTTATGGTTGTAATTACATTGTTGTAGATATGTATTTGCTGTATTCATCATAATGTGTGTGTGAGTGTGTATATGTGTTGTTATACTTCTGAGAGCAATTTAGACTCTTGAAAGTAGAACAGCATTTGTTAATCTATATAGCTATCTCTGGTGTGTACTCAGATTCTCATTGAATCCAGATAAAAAAGCCTCTTCAGAGATAAAAATGGAAAAAGGCCAGTTCTTAAAACATGTAGGTTATAAAATGCAAAGGTGTTTTTCACTGATGTAAATTTAATCCAAGGTGTTACATATTCTGTTTAGTATCTTTCTAGAAAGGACTAAAAATTATGGCAGGGGCTTCTACTCTTTTGAAATCAATCTACTGGAATTTTAGCTGAAGTTGCAAAATGACAAAACTGTATTAGACAGACGTATAGAAAATCCTTATAACATAAATCTTAGCATTTGAAGAAGAGAGGCTCCTCTCCAGAAGGTTTGGTGGGCCTCAAAGTGAGATCTTGGTTTTCATTTGTGATGGACAGGCAATGTCTAGTTAAAAATTACTCCTTGCACATATGAGTAAACCTGATCCTTTTGTTGAAGTAAAATATCCTAGTAGTATAATTTTAGGTGGTACATGGCATATTCTACTCTGTAAAGTTAAAAATTAGATCTGTATATTAAAATATTAAATATTCGTTAGCTAAAGGTTATATTTTTGCTGTTTCGGTCTTAATGAATGGCATTACTGTCTTAAAAGTAACTCAGATTGATTTCTAGTACTGTATATTGCAGTATTGCTTGGAGTGACTTGTTTATCAGTTAACACTTAAGGTTGGTGCAAAAATAATGTCTTATTTCAAGGTCTATTTTAAAAATGAGAAAGCCCATGATTATGAAAATATTTATTCGTTAACATAACCTCCTTTGCTTTCTAGAACCTCATTCCATCTGTCAACTAGCTTATAAAAACTGTGCTTGTAAAATTCTTTAGATTTTGAAGCAAAATGTGAATCCAACTCATTTTTAAACTCTTCTCTTGATGTCAACCTAAGATCATCAAAATGGTTCTGTTGTCCCCAAAACAAGTGATAATCAGAAGGAGCAAGGTTAGGAGAATATGGAGGATGAAGCAATATTTTCCAACCAAGCTCTTTCAAGAAATTTTTGGTGAGTCAAGCTGTGTGAGGACGAGTGTTATCGTGATGGAAGATGACACCCTTTCTGTTGACTAAGGAGGGTCTCTTTTCATTCAAAGCTGCTTTCTAACAATGAAGTCTTTCACAGTAAAGATTAGCAGTAATTATTTGTTTTCTAACAGTTCATAATGGACAATTCCTTCCATATCCCACCATACACTCAATATGATCTTCTTTGGATGAAGTCCTCCTCTTGGTTGTTGAACTCTTCTTCCTCCTTGACAGATCCATGGTCGGCGGTGTTTAACATTGTGGTAAAGGATCCACTTCTCATCATCTGTAACAAGCCTACCTAAAAATGGTGCCTGAAGGTGTCGCAAAAGCAATGATTCACAACAAGCAACACACTCTTGCAGATTCTCTGAAGACAGTTCATGTACGACCCATTTTTCAACTACTGAAACCTTTCCAATCCTTTTCAGTTGGCATAGCATGTTGTATGGGCTACATTAAATTGTTCTGCAAGTTCCCTAGAGGTAATGGTGAGATTTTCTGTGACAACAGCTTCCAACACTTTGGAATCAAGTTTTTTTGGAGGACACTCTTTTGGCTCGTTTTTCAAACTGAAATCCCCACTTCAAAAATGGGAAAACCACCTCCTGCAACCACCTCCTGCAACTTCTTTCAGTCACTGCATCATCCCCTTAAGCACTCTGAATAGACTTTGCTGCTGTACTGGCATTGGCACCTTTATGAAACTCGTAGAGTAAACATTTCTAATGTGGTCTTTAGGTGGGATGAACACGGGTGCAAATATTGCAGATGATTATGAACAATACTTCTATAATCTGAAAAAATAAGGTATAAATCAGTCACTGTGACATCAAAAAATTAGGCACAAATTTGATAAATACTATCTTTTAAAAAAGTTGGACATTACTTTTGCATCAACATTTTAACTATATGAAATTTCTAGTACTCTATATTGCAATATTGCTTGGAATGACTTGTTTATCAGTTAACACAATGTTTCAAAGACTGTTTTATCAACAGTCTTGTAAGTAAAAACTTGTTCTGAAATCGATGATGAGACCTCCACCCCAGCCAGCCTCCCTCTCAACCTGGGCAGGTAGACAGGAAGCCCTGTAGAACCAGGATCTCTGTCAGGGCTCACCTGACTGACAGCAGGGCCACATTCCCTAGAAAGGATGACAGTCCTGCAGAGAGTGCCTCTCCAAATACAGATTGCTGTTCACAGTTGAGGCACAGACTGCACTAACCTCCAATTCAATTCAGTAAACATCTCTATAGTGCCTTCTGTGTTTATAGAAGGGGAGAACCAAATAAGAATAAAACAGCATGCTTTCCCTGAAGGAAGGGATCTACAATACTTATGTTTTTGCAAAAACTTTTAAAAATATAATTCACATACTATACAATTCATCCATCAGTAGTGTATAACTCAGATGTTTTTAAATGTTTTTACAGAATTGTGTAACCATCAACACTATCAATTTTAGAATGTTTCCTTCACCCTCCAAAGAAACCCTGAACCTCTTAGTTATTATCCCCCAACTCTCCATTCCCTACAGCCTTTGACTACCATTAATCTGCTTTCTGTTTTTGATAGGTTTGCCTATTCTGAACATTTCATGTAAATAGAATCATATAATATGTGGTCTTCTGTGTCTGGCTTCTTTTACTTAACGATTTTAGAGTTCATGTTATAGCATGTATCAATACATTATTTCTTTTAAATTCCAAATAATATTTAATTGTATAAGTAAACCACAATGTTTTTTCTCTTATCAGTTAATGGGCATTTGGATTCTTTACATTTTTTGGCTATTTTGAACAGTGTATGAACATTTGTGTACAAATGTTATTTGAGTGAATATGTTTTCCCATCTCGAGGGCATAAATTTAGGAATGGAATTGCTGGATCATATAGTAATTCTACATTTAACTTACTGAGCAATTGTTAGACTCCTTAGCACAGGAAGTGCACCATTGACATTCCCACCAGTAGTAGTGTGGGAAGGATCCAATTTCTCTATGTTCTTGCTAACACTTCTTGTTTGTGTTTTTGTTTATAGCCATCATATTGAATGTTAAGTGGAATTTTATATTTGTACCTCGTTTTTCTTGAGTGACCTATATGACTTCACACATTTACCTGTTTTAATGGCAGTTTTGTGAAGTTTTTGTCAATTATTTCAATTTCATAATTGAAGAACTGTGTGGTGTGTTGGGGATTTGGTAACATGCCCTGTTAGTTGACTTCAAGAAATCCTTTGGCCTTTTCCTCCTCTCCATGCTGCTTGAAGTCCTGTTTGTGATTGTGATGGAAGGAAACTTTCAGTAGAGTGCTGGGAACAGAAAAGGGAGATGTAAATTCCAACTTTGTAGGTGGGCATCTTGATATTGGAAACAATGTTCGCAGTAATCTTTGGAAGATATGCAAAACTTTAAATGAGATATGGGGTGGAAGAGAATATTAATTAGAAGGAACAGTATATACAATAGCAAGATGGCAGGAAGGTCCTGACAGACATAAGAATTATGGGCATTTTGACTGAAGTGCCTGGCTGCAGGGCAGGGATGGGGGAGAAAGTGGCTAGGAGGTGAGAAGTGACTTAGAACATTAGGCTCAGATTGATTTGTGACTAGGTAAATGTTTTTATTTTACTTAAAATTTGAAGTAATTTTAAAGATTCAGAAATCAAAATAGCAAAAACGACAAAAACTCCTCCCTAGCAAACCATTTAAGATTGTTATCAAAATGAAAATTTTATGTCACCTAATAATATTCTCTATGAAAAGACAAATAAACACAGAGAAAAATAGATTTAATCCAAGATCACATATAGTGTTTTGCCTTGACTTTTATGAACTTGACACTTTTGATGAGTAGAGGCCAATCTTTTAGTTTTCTGATGTGTCCTCAGGAGTAGATGTGGACTCTGCAGCTGAAGAGGAATGTCCCAGAAGCAATGTTGTATTCTCATTACACCCTCTCTGGTGCTACACAATTTCAGGCTGTTCTTTTCCTGCTAATGTTAACTTTGGTCACTTGATTCCAGTGGTGTTGCCAAGTGTCTCCGCTGTAAAACTACTCTTTCTTTTTTGTAATTAATACCTATTTTCTGGAGAGATACTTTGAAATTGTGTAAATATTGTATTCTTCATTAAAGTTTCACTACTAGTGTTTAGCATGTATTGATGTTCATTAGATGAATTAGTTATTAATATTGTGTTTGCCACATGGTGATTTTCTAATTCCATTTTTTCTTCTATATCTATTAATTGACTTGTGCTCCCCTGTGATTTATTTATTTACTCAGTTTTTTAAACTTACAGTGGTATAGAGTCGTGAATTCTTTATTTTTTCATTTTATTCATTGTTATCATTATGTAGGACATTGATAGGGGAGGATGGGATAGAAAGGTTGGTGAGCAGCTTTCCTTGAGCTTGGGGAGCTGAAAGTCTTCCAGGGACTGTTTGGTGAGTTTAAAAATAACTATTATAGATGATAGCGAGGAGATTAGTTAAAGAGGTAACATCTGACCAGAAAAGACAAGAAGTGCTTCATGGAGAAAATTATATCGTGGTGTACTACTCTGTAACAAATTACCACAAACTTATTGGCTTAAAACAACACAAATTTATTATTTTATAGTTCTGGAGGTCAGGAGTCCACAATGAGCTTCACTTACGTTTTGGACTATTAATAAGGATTTAGTAGGGTGGGTAGATTAAGACCATTTTATGAAAGATCTTTAAAAGTGAGAATGAAGAATGTATAGTGAAATCTCTGCTGTTAACATGTGTAGGGAACATTTATTTGGCAGTAGTAGGCCAGAATAGAAAGGTGGAGTGAAAGACCATTAGGTAGATGTGAAAATAGGATAATAGGCCTTCACCAGGGCTGTGGGAATGGGGCTAGGAAGAGGTAAGATATTTTGGGATTTCTACTTACTCGATTTGGCAAGTTACTGAATAAGAAGACATGTACAAGCTCTTTATTCAGAGTTTGTTGTGGTCTGTAGGACTCTGTGAATTGATGGCCAGGGAAATACATTCAGTTCTTGACCTTGCAAGGCTCTTTTTTCTTGTAAATATCATGTTCTACAGTAATTACATTTTAATGTGATAGCAAAAAGCCACTCAAAGCAAGAAAACAAGTTGAACTTGCATTATTTTGCTAAGCATGGGACAATTTTCTGTTACCATTTGATACAATGTGCAGTATTGTTTTATGTTATGTGTCTGTGCCTAAGATAGACATTCTACTACCATAGTTCCCATAGGCTATTACTGTGATCCATCAGTCAGTGATCCTGCCACTGCAGCACAAGATACCACTATCCTTTCTCTTGTTCTTTAACTTGATTGCAAATCATAGCACCATTTCCCCAAGGCATCTCACATAGAATGAATTCCCAACATATTTTATAATCATGCTGTAAAAGGATGGTGTTATCTTTTGCTATAGAGTGCTCAGTCAACTTAATTATACTCTTTATGAATCAAAGTTTATTTTACCTTTGAATCCTAATACATAATCACCAACTAAGTAAAGCAGTGGACTTCTTAATCTTCGTTAAAATAAAAAATTAATCCTGTATTTTTATTATTATAAAACTAGGAAATATAAAATATGAAATTTTATAATGAATAAGTTAAAATGTTAATCCCACCTTTAGATAGAGCTTACCATTATTATTCTCTTGTTTTTCCTATTTTCTTGTCTTTTTACTTGACCATATATATGTATTTAAAAATCAGAATTGTGATCTTTGCCTTGGCCAGGTAGCTAAGTTGGTTGGAGCATCATCTTGTCACCAAAAGGTTGTGGGTTCGATTTCCCTGTCGGGGAACATATGTAGGTTTTGGGTTCAATTCTCTGTCTGGTGTGTATAGGAGACAACCAATACATGTTTCTCTCTCTCCGCCTCTCTCTTTCCTCTCTCTCTAAAATCAATGAACATATTCTTGGGTGAGGATTAAAAATATATATATATTAAAAAATTAGAATTGTGATCTTAGTGTTCATACTGGTTTCATAGCCTTCTCCCCACGTTTACTTGAAAAATGTAGTTTTCTTTAAATATTCTTTGGGAACCTAGCTGTCAATGACAGTATACTTATTTATATTAGGTTTTTCCTTTGTATTGAACACTATTTTCTGTTTTTAAATAATAATGAAATACATTCTTTTAAAGAAATAGTTATATGTTTGCTGTTTCTTTGTGATAGTGTTACTGAAGAGCAAGTAGGGTCCGGCTGCCCACCACCACCTCTAGGCAAAATTTGGAGTAGAAGTTTGGTGAAAAAGGAAAGGAGTCTTTATTCAAAAGCTACACAATTTTGGAATAATAGCTTTCCACGTGCATTAGTCACATCATCCTTTCAATTAAGGCTAAACTGTTTAATTCCTGAGTTTCCCTATCATTCCCTCTGTTAGTTTTTAATTATCCTATTTCTATAGGATTAGTTTAAAAACTAAAACAACATAAGATACAAAAGCTATACAATTTTGGGAGAATGGTAGGCTTCTGCTGCAGAGCCCATCCCCTGTAGAACACCCAAAGAATAACCCTGCCACCTCTGCCAGGCCACTACGATCCTAGGCAGACCTCGAGTTTCTTCTCCCATCCAAAATACCATCCTTTGTGAAATTCCTGCAGCCACCACAGAATCATCCAGGCATCCTCTGGGAAGAGAGCCTGAAAGACAGTCTCTGCCCTCCTTTTTTTTACATATTCTGGCCCATAATTCCATGCACTCCAGAAGTGTTCAGCTTCTCAGCCAATCCCATTGTAGGCTGTTTGTCATTGCCTCCAGTAACCACCTCCTATGTCCCCTCTCTACTCCTCCCCAGTGATCTGATCAGATCTCTCTGTATCAGTTGTAAGTGGAATTATTGGATTACAGAGTATAGAAAAAATTTAAGTATTTGATAAATATTTCCATATTAGTCTTCATAAGTTTTTTTCCCAACAATAGTATCACAGAGTTCAGAGGTGAAAAATTAAAATTAAACAAGATCATATTTATTAAAATAAAAGCAAAATTTCCTGTGAGTATTAAAGCATACATGTATCCCTGGGATGAATCCCACTTGATCGTGGTGTATGATCCTTTTAATGTGTTGCTGGATCTGGTTTGCTAATATTTTGTTGAGGATTTTAGTATCTATGTTCATCAACGATATTGGCCTGTAGTTTTCTTTCTTTGTTGTGTTTTGAGCTGGTTTTGGAATCGGGGTAATACTGGCTTCATAGAAAGAGTTTGGAAGTCTTCCATCTTCTTGGATTTTTTGGAATAGTTTGAGAAGGATAGGAGTTAGTTTTTTCCTAAATGTTTTGTAAAATTTGCCTGTGAAGCCATCCAGTCCAGGGCTTTTGTGTGCCGGGAGATTTTTTATTACTGCTTCAATATCACTAGTTGTTATTGGTCTGTTGAGGCTTTCTGCTTCTTCTTGATTCAGTTTTGGAGGATTATATGTTTCCAGAAATGTGTCCATTTCATCCAGGTTGTCAAATTTCCTATCATACACTTGTTCATAGTAATTTCTTACAATCCTTTGTATTTCTGTGGTATTGGTTGTGATTTCTGTTTTGTTTCTGATTTTATTTGGGTCCTCTCTCTTTTTCTTGATGAGCCTTGTTAGTTTTGTTTATCTTTTCAAAGAACCAGCTCAGGGTTTTATTGACCTTTTGGGTTGTTTGTTTATTCTCTATGTCATTTAATTCTGCTCTGATCTTGATTATTTTCTCCTTCTACTTGCTATGGGCTTTGTTTGTTGTTACTCTAGTTCTTGTAGCTGTAGGGTTAGAATTTTTATCTAAGATTCTTCTGTCCTTTTTATGTAGGCCTGTACTGCTATAAACTTCCCTCTCAGGACTGCCTTCATTGTGTCCCATAGGTTTTGGGCTGTTGTGTGCTCATTATGATTTGTTTCCATTCTTTATTTAATAGCATGTTATTCATTCTCCATGAGTTTGAATGTGTTTGAGTTTTTTCCTTGATGTTGGTTTTCAGTTTCAAGACATTGTGATCTGAGAAGATGCTTGGTATAATTTCAATTTTCTTGATTTGTTGAGACTTGCAGTCTGGTACTGGCATAAGAACAGACATATAGCTCAATGTAACAGAATAGAGAGCCCCGAAATAAGCCCAGGTCTATACGGTCAACTAATATTTGATAAAGGGGGAAGGAACATAAAATGGAGTGGAAAGAGCCTTTCAACAAATGGTGCTGGGAGAACTGGACAGGGACATGCAAAAAAATGAAACTAGACCACCATACACCAGAATAAACTCAAGATGGATAAAAGACTTAGTTAAATACAAGTCATGACACCATCAAAGTCCTAGAGGAAAGCAAAGGTAGGAAAATTTCATATATCCCCCATAGCAATATTTTCACTGATACATCTCCTAAGACAAGGGAAATAAAGAATAAATAAATGGGACTATATCAAACTAAAGAGTTTCTGCTCAGCAAAAGAAAACAGCAAGATGAAAAGGGAGCCAACCATATGGGAATACATATTTGCCAATGATACCTCAGACAAGAGATTGAGCTCCAAAATACATAAAGAATGTATACAACTCAATACCAGGAAGACAGACAATCCAGTTTTAAAAATGGGCAGAGGACCTGAACAAACACCTCTCCAAAGAGGACATACAGAGGGTGCATAGGCATATGGAAGAATGCTCAATATCACTAGCTGTCAGAGAGATGCAAGTAAAAACCACAGTGAGATACCACTTTACACCACTCATAATGATAATCATTAACAAATCAACAAACAAGTGCTGTCAAGGATGTGGAGAAAAGGGAACCCTAGTGCACTGTTGGTGGGAATGCTGACTGGTGCAGCCACTGTGGAAAACAGTATGGAATTTCATAAAAAAACTGAAAGTCAAACTGCCTTTTGAGCCAGTGATTCCACTGCTAGGATTATACCTGAAGAATCCTGAAACACCAATTCAAAAAAACCTCTGCACCCCTATGTTCAAAGCAGCGCTATTTACAATAGCCAAGTGCTAGAAACAGCCAAGTGTCCGTCTGCAAATGAGTGAATCAAAAAACTGGTACATTTACACAATGGAATACTATGTAGTAGAAAGAACGAAGAAACTTCTACCATTTGCAATAACATGGATGGAACTAGAGAAAATTGTGCTTAGTGAAATAAGCCAGTCAATGAAAAAAAAATACCACATGATATCACCTAATACAGGAAACTAATGAACAACAGAAACAAATGAGCAAAATTGAACCAGAGTCATGTAAACAAGGAGCAGAGTAACAGAGTCCAGGGGGAGGGGAGAAGGGGAGGAGAGGAGGAAGAAGGGGAAGAGTCTAATCAAATGAATTAGTATAAATGACCCATGGACATGTACAATGGGTGGAGATCGACTGTGGGAGAAGGTGTGGGTGGGGTGGGGAGGTAGCAATGGGGGAGCAAATGGGACAACTGTAATAGAAAAACAATAAATAAATCAAAAGTTAAAAAAAAAATAGTAAAGTTAAAAAAATTTTACTGTGAATATTGTGTTAGCATGGATTGTGGTTTTTTTCCTCACATTTTATCCACAAGTCCTAGTACACAAAAGGATGTGATAAATCATCTTTCTTTTAAAAAATATTTCAAATTGAATAATTTATATGTAAAGATTCAATTAGTAATTAAAAATCTTACAACAAAGAAAATCCTTGGGCCTGATGACTTCACTGATGATTTCTATCAAATATAAGTTACCATGTGCTAACTAGCATATCAAACTACTCCCAAATTTTAGTGCCTTAACATATTCAGTATAAATTTCTTGCTCCTGTCATAGGACCACCATAGTTGATAGGGGTTAGTTCTGCTCCATGCAGTTATTCTGGGACTAGGTCTCTTCCAGGTCCTTCCCAATCTTTCAATTAAGTCTGAGACTAGGAAAAGAACTTCTGGTCGCACATGAGAGGGCTTCAGGGACCAAACTTGACGTGGCTTATTACATCATTTCTGCCCCTATGCATTGGCCAAATTCAGTTACATAATTGTATTTCATAACATAGAAGTCTAGGAAACGTAGTTCAGCTGTTTGCCCAAGGAAAAAAAGAAAACATTTTGAACCATTAGACATCCTATGCTATACATGTTTTGCTAATTCTCATATAGTTACTGTACATGCACACATACATACTTATATGTTCATGTCCTTTTAAAATCTTTGTGCTACAAGAATGGGATTATATTATATACCTATTTTTCCATCTTCTTTTATATTGCTCAGCTGTGTCTCAGCAAATCTGTTTTTTTTTAATGTTTTTTATTGATTATATTGTTACAACAGTTCCAATTTTCTCCCCCTTGCTCCCCTCCACCCAGCACCCCCCTCCCCCAGCAATCCCCCCCAAGTCCATACCTCTGGTTCGTAAAAATTAACTATCCCCCCCCTCTCAAATATTAGGACCCTTTGTAATCTTGTAAAGGACAATGGGCAAAGGTCTCAAGCTCCTCTAGCTGCTTCAAGCTGGACATGGTCGTCGTCCTACCTACCCTTGGGTCCAGAAAACCCTAATAAGAGTGGGGGTGTGGAGGGGAGGGTGGCCTTCCCACATGGGGAAGGATCGTGCAGACTCCAGGTCAGTTGGCTGTCTCCGGTCAACGGCGTGCTTGGTTTAATAGGCTGGTGTCCTTGTTGTGTTCTGGGGGCAACAGATTTGGCGAAAAGGGTTAAAAGACATCATTCAATCCATAACTACTAGATGACAAAAGGCAGGGATTAATTTTTCAATGTTCCATATTAGGAAAAAAAAAAAAAAAAAAAAAGAAAGGGCTTCTTTGTAAGAAGGTGTGCTAGGCACATCTCACCTGTCCAAAACCCTTTTGCCCATTATACTTAGTTTGGGCTGAGGTAAATAGTTTAGGTTTTCCCCCTCTCAGACCTCTGGGCCCTTTCTGTCCAAGCTTTTAGGATAGAAAAGAGAAACCCGTTTTAAAGTGAAGCCCACAGACCACCCCATTCTTCCCCAACCCAGCCATTTAGTTCAGCCAAACCGTTGAGTCTCAGGAGGCAGCGCTGCAGAGAGGATTAAATGAGGCTTATGCGTACAGATAATCACTCAGGTAATGCGATCATAGGCTTATGTCCTTTGAAAACAAAAAACACGTGTTAATTTATGTAACATAACCCACAAACAAGTCTGTAAATCTGTAAGACTGTCTTATTGGGAAGACATCTAGTTGCAGGGCACTTGAAATTCTATTTGCCTGCAACTTGAATATCTTTGATGATATCACAGACATGGTTTAATTTTCAAGTGAAACCATATTTTAAATGAGAAGAAACTTTTAAGACGGTTAGTTGCCCTGTTTTATACTCTACTACTGATCATTGTGATTTTCCTTGAATAATAATTTTTCTCCCTAAGGTTACCCTCCTTGTCTTTAAAGGGACTACATTAAGTCCATTTTTAATTTATCCTGTTCGTTTGCATAAACATAACAAGAGCAGCAAATGATCACTTATGATCTTTAGTTCTGCTTTGCTGGAACTTACCCAAGGAATATTTGGGGTGACCTTCAGTCTGTTCTTCAGGGCACAGAAGCTGAGCCACATATCTGGCATTCATCCTTGCCTGTACACACCTGTCCTTTCCAAGTCTTTCTGGTTTTTCCTTGTGCCTTAAGGTCCCTTCTAGCCATCTTTCAGGAAAACAACCTTCGTTCCTTCCCTGGAAAGATTGCTGTGGACCGCACAACCAACCATGGTACCAGGCCTTTTATCTCACGGGCTTTTATTACCTTTGAAAGTCATTCCCAGTTCCTCAGGGCTTTTTGGTAACAATCTGAGCCCAAGTATGTTTCCTTTAGGCTTGACATTCCAGTCAAAGACTTGGTCAAAAAAAAAAAAGAAAAAAAAAAAAGGAACCTCTGTTGACAACTGGTCTTATTAGTTCTATGCAAAGAAACTTATGTCATTACTTACTTGTTTAGAATGCCAAACTCTGGAGGGATCAAATAGGGAGAAAAATATATAACGTGAAGGAAAATCTTTGTCCTAATATTCACTGAACTGGCATTTCCATTCTTCATATTTTCATTTTTCCCCCACTAAAAAAATTTTTTGTTTTTCCATTACAGTTGTCTCACTTTTTTAGCCCTCTTGTTTCCCTGCACCCTGTCCCTCCCTTCCCCCACATTTAGTCCCCACTCAGTTGCCCCTGTCTGTGGGTCATTCATATATATATATATATATATTTTTTTTAATTGACCTTTCCCCTTACACCTTTCTTTTCCTCCCCCCCGCCCCCGTTGTTACTGTTAGTCTACTTCTTGTTTACATACCTCTGGTTCAATTTTGCTCATTTGTTTGTGTTGTTCATTAGTTTCCTGTAATAGGTGACAGCATAAGGTATTTTTCTTTTGTTGCCTGGCTTATTTCACTAAGCATAATTTTCTCTAGTTCCATCCATGTTGTTGCAAATGGTAGAAGTTCCTTCTTTCTTTCTGCTACATAGAATTCCATTGTGTAAATGTACCATAGTTTTTTGATCCACTCATCTACAGATGGGCATTTAGGTTGTTTCCAGCACTTGGTTATTGTAAATAGTGCTGCTATGAACATTGGAGTGCATAGGTTCTTTTGAATTGGTGTTTCGGGATTTTTTGGATATAATCATAGCAATGGAATTGCTGGTTCAAAAGGCAGTTCCATTTTTAGTTTTTTAAGGAAATTCCAAACTGTTTTCCACAGTGGCTGCACCAGTCTGCATTCCCACCAGCAATGCACCACGGTTCCCATTTCTCCGCATCCTCTCCAGCACAAGCCGTTTGTTGATTTGTTGATGATGGCCATTCTGACTGGTATGAGGTGGTATCTCATTGTGGTTTTAATTTGCATCTCTCTGATGGCTAGTGATGTTGAGCATACTTTCATATGTCTATGGGCCCTCTGTATGTCTTCTTTGGAGAAGTGTTTGTTCAGGTCCTTTGCCCATTTTTTAATTGGGTTGTCTGTCTTCTTGGTGTTGAGTCGTATGAGTTCTTTATATATTTTGTAGATCAATCCCTTGTCTGAGATGTCATTGGCAAATATATTTTCCCATATGGTTGGTTTCCTTTGCATCTTGCTGATGTTTTCTTTAGCTGAGCAGAAACTTTTTAGTTTGATGTAGTCCCATTTGTTTATTCTTTCCTTTATTTCCCTTTCCTTAGGAGATATATCAGTGAAAATGTTGCTACGTGGGATATCTGAAATTTTCTTGCCTATTTTTTCCTCTAGGACTTTTATGGTATCACAGCTTACATTTAAGTCTTTGATCCATTTTGAGTTTATTCTGGTGTATGGTGTGAGCTGGTGGTCTAGTTTCATTTTTTTGCATGTCCCTGTCCAGTTCTCCCAACACCATTTGTTGAAGAGGCTCTTTTCACTCCATTTGATGTTCTTTCCCCCTTTGTCAAATATTAGTTAACCATATGAACCTGGGCTTATTTCTGGGCTCTCTATTCTGTTCCATTGATCTATATGTCTGTTTTTATGCCAGTACCAGACTGTTTTGATTACCGTTGCCTTGTAGTATAGTTTGATGTCAGGTATTGTGATTCCTCCTACTGTGTTCTTCCTCAAAATTGCTGTGGCTATTCGGGCTCTTTTTTGGTTCCATATAAATTTTTGAAGTATTTGTTCTAGGTCTGTGAAATATGTTGCTGGTATTTTAATAGGGATTGCATTGAGTCTATAAATTGCTTTGGGTAGTATGGACATTTTAATGATGTTGATTCTTCCCATCCATGAGCATGGTATACGCTTCCATTTATTTGTATCTTCTTTAATTTCTTTCTTCAGTGTTATGTAGTTTTCTGTGTACAGGTCTTTTACCTCTTTGGTTTAGTTTATTCCTAGGTATTTTATTTTTCTTGTTGCTATGGTAAATGAGATTTTTCTTTCAGTTTCTATCTCTCAGTTTTTATTGTTGGTGTATAAAAATGCCTTCGATTTCTTAATATTGACTTTGTATCCTGCTATTTTGCCGAATTCACTTATTAGATTGAGTAGTTTTTTTGTGGAGTCTAAAGGATTTTCTATGTACACTATCATGTCATCTGCAAATAATGACAGTTTTACTTCCTCTTTTCCAATTTGGATGCCTTTTATTTCTCTTTCTTGTCTGATTGCTGTGGCTAGAACTTCCAAGACTATGTTGAATAGGAGTGGAGAGAGCGGACGTCCTTGTCTTGTTCCTGATCTCAGGGGGAATGCTCTCAGTTTTTGCCCATTGAGTATGATGTTGGCTTCAGGTTTCTCATATATGGCCTTTATTATGTTGAGGTATGCTCCCTCTATTCCCATTTTGCTGAGAGTTTTTATCATAAATGGGTGTTGTACTTTATCAAATGCTTTTTCAGCATCTATTGATATGATCATGTGGTTTTTGTCTTTCATTTTGTTTATGTGGTGTATCACGTTTATTGATTTGCGAATATTAAACCATCCTTGCATCCCTGGGATGAATCCTACTTGATCGTGGTGTATGATCTTTCTAATGTGTTGCTGGATCTCAGCAAATCTGTTTTAATTTATTTGCTGTAGTTCTACTTTTTCTTTATGAAGGCTACATAATACTCCATGATGTGTTATATCAAAATTAATTCAGCATTTTCTCAATTAATAAGCAACTACTTAAAAATGCCAGTATTGATATTTCAGATGCATTTAGAAGGAAACAGAGCTAATATACATGCTTATTTCTACATTGCTTAATTCAAAGGCTAATGTTAGACTTGTGAATAAATGCCAAATGCAAGTTTATTTTCATAGAATAAAGTCATAGTAAGTGATATTTTGAGAGGTAATGAAATGTATTTTGTAAGAATAACAGCAATTTGTTTCTGTAGATACTCTAGAATCATCAATTGGCTGGACATAGTTATTAAATATTCTAGATATTTGATGAGCACACAGAAATATTTTAGCAAATTAATATTTTAACAATTTAACTTAATTCCCTTTCAAAGCTAAAATTAATTTAGCAAAATTTATAGTATAAATAAATATTTAATTTAATTATAGCATTAACCATTAAGTTTTTTTAGACAGACAAAGAATTACTATATTTTAAATGCCATTGTGCTTTTTCCTATAGAGAGTTTTTATTCATGTAGGCAAGGTAGGAGTTCAAAAGGATAATAAATTACTAATTAATTAATTGAATAGCTGATAAGAGTCTGCTAAGTGTAAGACCTCGTTAGGAACCAAGTATATAACAAAGAACAAAAAGACAACGTATGAAGATCATTAAGTTAGTCGTAGAAATTACACAGTGGAATGTTATGTAGTTAGTGAAACTGAGAGAAAATAAGAAGCCAAAAACCAGTGTGTTTTTTTTTTCCCCTATACTGTTAGCTATTGATAGAGAGGAAATGAATTACCCCATCTGCTGGTTACCAAGCATTAGGTTATATTAGGAAATATAGGTGCCATGCCTTTTTCAAAGACAATTCTGCTCAGAGCTCAGCCAGTGTAGCACAGATTGGTTGGTTTTTGATGATTTCACTAGACATAGAAGAGACTCTATTTCTTTAGTCTATTCTGAATATTCTTCATTTCAGCTGTATTTTGAGCAAAACAATCAATTATGACATGAGCTCTTTGACAACTTCCTGAGGTTCTGATAGTTCATACTTTAGATCAAAGAGTTCTCCATGTGCTTCCTGACCTGACTGATGATCAAGTAACAAATATGACATCCTGTTACAGATATTAAGAAATCTGACTTGTATTACTCTTCCAAAAAGGATATTTTAACTTCAATTGTGATGAGCTAAATTTGAGTCCAATTGTGATGAGCTGAATTTGAATCCAGAACTTCTGGCATCTAAGGTACCATAAATGTGAGATCAGTATCAACATGTTTTTTGAAAACAAAATGGGATGGAACTGAATTAGGCTTAACGGTTGTTGAAATAACTGGTTGTCTTTATGTCTTATATTTTTTCTGTCTTGTACTCCATAGTATACCACTAACTCACATAGGATAATTAGCAATAACTTGATGCTAAGACCATTTTCATAAGGAGCACCTCTGTGTGCTTAACCTACAGAATGAAGTTCAGTACACCATAGGTGTTAATTTTCCTCAGTTTCTAGCTTCAGAAGGCCTGGGTTTTTAATGAGTGTCTGCTCTGTCTTGAGATACTACCCAAAACAGAAATTAGAAAATCCAGGCTCATTTATTTTAAATGGCAAAAACTAATCAGAGCTTCACTGGTACTAGTCATATGACCCTCATTTCTATCCTGATGCTTTCTCTTGGCAGTAGGGGCTGGCAGCCTACAGAGCACTCACTGAACATTGGAATGGCTTATTAGAAGTCTTGAATTTCTAAGAGTTGCAAGTCAGAAGACCTGGGCTCTAGTTTTGATTTAATTATTAGTGATCTTGCCTTGAACAAGTCACTTAAAATGCTAGATCTTAACTTTCCTCATCAATAAATGAGGAGTTAGATGGTGTCCTCTTAAGTCTATATAATATGTGTGTTTATGATCAATATTCTGATTGAACAATTTCCTCAGTAATACTCTTATCAGGCCTCTTTTTATTGCTGGTTATTAAATAAACTGTTGTCCGTTACTTAAAAATTGCTATGATTTTTTTAGTTCTTGGATTGGCCACTGGTATAATTACGGTTGTCATGCTCCTTCTCTAGGTTCCATGGGATAGGTTATACAGACCAGGATGTCAAGAACTTAAGGACTTATGCTCTTTATTCATGATTCCAAATCTTTAGAAAGAATATTCCTGTGGCAAAATTATGTTTCTGCTTATGTTATTGTTTTTTCAGAAAAAAAATAATGGAGGCTGCTATTATAAGAAGAATCTGTAACCAATCTAACACTTAAGTTAGCCTTTCTTATGTGGAACAAACAGTTCAGGAGTATTACATTTTCCTTGCACAGATGCCACACTCTCCCATCTTCAGTGCTGTTTGGAACCTTAGCACATATTACTATAGGAACATCTTGTTCTAATAGTACCTCTGAGACCACCAGCACCAGCAGGCAAACAACTTTATATCAGAGTTCCATTCAGTATCTTGAGACTAGACCAATATCAGTTTGACTCATAACTCTTTCACTCTTGGCCACCACAATATTAAATGCAAACTTCTTAGGAAATACATTTTCTTCAGTCAACAAATATTTACCAAATATTTATTGAGTGCCAACAATATGTTAGGTACTAAGCTCAGAGGAAGTAGCAGTGAAGTGAACAGACACATTTCTATTATAAGCCAGCTTATGTTGTAGTAGAGCAAGAGAAACAATAAGTATGTAAAATGTATAATACATAAGGTGGTAAGTGCTATGGAGAACAATAAGGCAGGTAATGAATGTAGGAACAAACATGTATATATTTGGCGGGGGGTGGGGTGTGTGTGTGCAGAAAATTCTATATTGTCCAGGGAGTTCAAGGGAGGACTTACCGAGAATAGGACATTTATGCTACAACTTAAAGGGGGTGAAGTGGGGAGTCTGGAAGATCCAAAGATGGATCTTTCATGGTAAAGGAGAAGCATGTGTAAGAACTTGAGGAGTGAACAAGTCTGCTGTGTTCTAGTTAGAGTAGGAGTGGAGTGAAAGAGAGATGAAATCAGGGCAATAATAGGCCATGTTATGTAGGGGCCTGCAGGTCATTATAAAGACTTGCTTTTTCCCTGAGTGACATAGGAATCCATTAGAATAACATGATTTAGGTATTTTTTCACTTATATTTGACTTGGTTTGACCTTAAGCTTCTCTGTTTTTTGCACCCACCCCATATTTATATCCTGTTTAAGGACTTTTTCTTGACAATAAATCCCTTCAACTCAAAGTTCTGGGATTGGCCTTCTTCTACCCCAGCATTTTCACACAGGGCTTCATCTTTTGCTCCTCTTGAGGTTGCTACTTTCCTCACCACATAGAGGACACAGCACCTTCTGCCATATCCCAAGTAGTCCCACTGCTTTTCTTAAAATGATTTCAGCTGGTTAGAAAGGTTCCACCTCGCTGAGGGCATAAGATCTTCTACTCCACCACACCTCATCCCTCTGCTTGCTGTCATCTAGTTGTCTTCTTGTTATTCTCTTAACATGAATTGAAGATGCTGTCACCTAGATCTTCCTTCTATCCCAGAGAACTGCTGACACCATGGGGAAACATGGGGCTGCCTGGTGATATACTGCTTTGTAGTTCGTTGATCCTTTTCCCTTGTTTGGTTCAGCCACTTATGCCCATAGCCACACTTGGACCTCATTTTTCTTCAGATATTGTCTATCTCTGAAGTTTTAAACTCAGCTTTACACCTATGGAGTGTGGAAAACTACATAGGTTAGAGTTGTGAGTACATGAAACACAAAGTTTGTTCTTGTGTTATTTTCCATATGAACAACTGTGAACCTACTTTTGTCCCACCCTATATAGTATGGTCTCCAGTCCAGCGATCTATGTTCCCACCCTCTCACCTTGCAATACTACACGTCAGCCTCCAGGGGACTGCTCATACTCAGTCCTGTGATCCAGAAGGTAGATCACTTTGGATCATGATGCTGTAGGTTATAGTACTAGGGGGAGGCAGTTATTAAGTATGTAGATAATGGAGTCAGACATAATTATTCAAATCGTATTTTTTCCATTTCTTAACTGTGTAACAGTTGGAAAGCTGCCCAGGTTCTCTGAACCTCGCTTGTAAAATGAGGATGAAAAGGTGTACCTCGCAGGCAGATGTGTGGAATTAATGACAGTGTAAATAGAGTACTTGTTATATTGCTTACCAATAAATGGAAGCCAATTAGATGTGGCTTTTCTTTGAGAGAAGTGAAAAGATTAAAGGCTATTGTTGTTTCATGGGTTAGTCTCATGTATTTCCCGTTTTTTGTTTTTTGTTTTTAAATCCTCACCTGGGGTCATTTTCATTTGCTTTTTTTTTTTTTTGAGAGATAGAGGAAGGAAAAGAGAAAAACATTAATGAATTGATTGTTTGCCCTTTTAGGCACCCAGACCAGAGATCCACACTGGGACCGACAGTCACACACACTGACCAGGGATGAACCCAAAACCTAGGCTTGTGCCCCGACTAGGAATCGAACCTGCAACCCTTTGGTTACTGGACAATGCTCCAACCACTGAGCAACGCTAGCCAGGGCTTTCCTTTGTGTTTTAAGTAGAAATTTAAATCTTTGAATTTAAATGTCTGTTGTATTGCCACACAGCTGTGTGAATAGGTCTATTCCCTGCTTTTTTTTCTGTTATCCTACTTGGGACCACTGAGCCTAGCAGAACTCAGGACTGGGGCTAGGAGGAAGACAATAGGAGTAAGTGGCTTTGCAAGTCTCCCAAAGCTATAAGACATCTTCTCTTCTTTGGGGCCATTGAACAGAGAATATATACATAATACATGTTTTCCCTTTTTCGCATATACAAAGCTAATTTCTGGAGATTGTATAGAAGCAATTATTGCTTAAGACCTATTTAAAACAGCCACAGCTTGCCCTGACCATTTGGCTGGTTGTCATCACACAAAGAGAATGGTTGCCAGTTGGAATCCTAAATCAGGGCACATGCCTGGGTTGCAGGTTTGGTCCCAGGTCGGGGCGCATACAAGAGGCAACCAATTGATGTTTTTCTCTCACATTGATGTTTCTCCCTCTCTTTCGCCTTCCCTTCTACTCTCTTTAAGAGCAAATAAATAAAATCTTAAAAAAAAAAAACAAAAAAACAACCATAGGCTTGTATTTTCACTGACTGGTTATGAAAATGGGAAAAGGAAAATTCCTTCCATAGCAGTATGCCTAGTGTCTTTAAGGGGCTAGAGCAGGACTGGTTGCTTCTTCTTTTACTCACTTCTCACTCATTCATTAATGCACCGCACTGTTTCTTCTCCCACTATTCCACTGTATCTGCTTGTCAGACCCCTGAGTGAAAAAATTTGGGCAGGGAGGAGGGGACCCTAACACTGAAGGGGCAAGGTATAAGCATATTTAGAACATATGCAGAAATGTGAATATCCAAAATACAGTGAATGAGGTTGGACAGTTTTTTTAAAATATGAGCTATAAAAGTAAATGCAAGTGCTGAAATAAATATTGAGACATAAAGTATAAACATGACTCATATAAAGAAAGGACCAAAAGGAGAAGAAACTCTAAAAGAGCTTTCTAAAAAATCCAGCTTAAAAAATATTTACAAAAGTTAGATAAATCAGGAAACTAAATGTAAATGATTTTTAAAATACATTTAGAAGGTGTTAAAATTAATACACCTAGAACAAAATAATATATAAGTAAAAAACACAGGCGAAATTTTATCAGGTACACATAAGCAGAAAATAAGAGGATGGCCTACAATTTAATTTTTAATAAAAAGAATTTGAGGCAAAATACAATAAGTGTTTCCAAATGGAAATTTTCTCTCTATTAAATATGAAGTACAATTAATAGTGAACATTACATATGTTTAGAAAAAATAAATGCTAAATAATATGACATCAAAATATGAAGCATGATCCATCAGGTTTACTCCTAAATGTTTTCCAACAAAAATGTATACTTCTGGTCACCAAAAAGAATGTACTAGGATGTTCATAGCAACACTTTCCATAATAGCCCCCAAATTGAAACAACTCAAATGGCCATCACCAGTAGAATGGATAAATAAAGTGTGAAAGACAAATGTTCTGCACTCAGCGGTCTACACAAACCTCACAGCCAGAATGCTGAGCAAAACACATGAGTGCATGTTGTATGATTCTATTTATACAAAGGCAAAACATAGAACAAGCAGAACTAACATGAGAGGTTAGAAGCAAGGATTGGAGCTTCTCTTTGAGGAAAGTGGGGCTGTGATAGCACAATGAGTGCATGTCCTGGTTACACGGGTATGCTAATTTTGTGAGAAATTTTCAAGCTGTCCACTTGGTTTATATATTTTTCTTAAAATATGTTTTATTTTAGCAAAAGTTTAAATATGAAGAAATAATTATCAGAAATGTGGGAGAACTACAAAAAATATTTTAGAGATTTTAACATACTGTTTCAGGCTTTTGCTTAAATACAAAATAGATTTTAAAATAATATAGCTATTTAGATGGAATTATGCATATTTATATTATACCTTAAAACATAGTTGTGTATGCATTATATACTTAAATTTTTTTTAAATTGTTGATCCTGTATTACACCAAAAAGAAATCCTAAAATCTCCCAAACAGGGATTGTACAGCCAATACAACATTTTGAAACTACCATTTGATAAACTAGTTATAATTTTTAATATTTTAAACAACCATAAAAATTAACCATCTTGGATATCTCCTAAATAAATATTTGGTCAATCAGTAAACCAAGATGACAAAGATTATAATTGATTTTTAGAAAATAAAAGAAAAATATTTTGTAGAAGTTTGTCTAGAGGTCTAAAGTTGCATTCAGGGACAATGATGATAAGGAATAAAATAACATGAACACAGAGAAACAAGAAACCCAATTAGGTGGAAATTTTTTAAAACAGAGTGAATTTTTGATTTCCTTTTTTTTTTGGTCTCTAAGCTTGAAAATAACCAAAAAAATTCTTTCTCTTCTCACAGGTTTTTATGGAACTGGACAAAATAATATACATAAAGTCCTATGTGCTTTTAAAACTAAATTCCACTTGTACTAAAGTTCTGAACATAAAGCTAGAACAATAATATTTTAGGAAAAATTTAGTAGCATAACTGAATTGTTGAAATTTGCATGACTTGTTGCACTTGTAATGTTACAGCGGTTGCCTCATGGTTTTCTGCCAAATATGAAACTTGAAGTTGTGGATAAACGAAACCCCAGATTAATTTGCATTGCTACCATTGTAGATATTGATGACCAAAGAGTAAAGATACATGTTTTAGATTACTATGTTATTACTATGCTGGCTACAGAGGCTCTGATTTATTGACACAGTAGAACAATGAAACTTAGACTCATTTCATTTCTCGTCAAATGTCTGGTTAGAGAGAGTTCCAGCTGAGGTATCTATAAATTAGACACAACTGACTTTAAAAGGAATTCTAATAGTGTCCTGTTTGGATTTGATGTTTAGACTTTATAAGAACGTTTAACAGTTTATCAAGAACTATTAAGTCTTCAATTCTATTATTATTTGTCAGATCAAAAATAAATAAAAACCTTTAGTCACTGTAGCTAAAACAAAAGGTTAGATTTTGGAGTAAAGATATGATTAACAGACATCTATTTTTATAAAAATATATACATCTTAAAAATAAAATTCTCCTAAAATAAAAGCTTTTCATATTTTTAATGCAGAGAGCTAAAAAGCATTGTAGAATTTAATAAAAGTTCTACAATATATCTGAATTCAAAAATTATTTTCTACCTTAGCACAACTTTATTTCATAAAAATAAGATTGAAGTCAATGTATTTTAATAGGCTCTAAAATAAAATAATTTTAAAAGAAATCTTATTTGCTATATGCTTACTTGGAAAACAATTTTTAATTAATATCATAGAGAATAATTAGTACATATATTTTAGTAAAATTTAGAGATAAGTGTTTGGCTTGGCCATAGATTATCAAGAGCGTATATCAGCCATGTCATTTATTCTTCTGACAAATGTAAACAATGACTGCTAAAACGTTAGTCAGGAATAATGTTATAGGTATTTGATTTCACATAGTTGTTACTAATGCTTTAGTTTATATTTAATTTTAAGCACATTGCTTACATTTTTATTTATTTAAGGCTTTTTATTATTTACTCTGATGGCATCTATTGTGGGAATAACTTTTGGATATCACAATTACTGGTACTTTATAAATTTAGTAATTCTTTGTTTTTGAAATTAGCATTGGGTTTTTTCTTTGAATTTTTATTAAACTTTTATTATAAAATTACTGCATTTATTGGAAAAGCTACATTTTAATAGTATATCAAATATTATTTAGAATTTTAATAGACAAAATATTTTCTTGTGATTCATGATACATACTGTGTATCCAGTATTTGTTGCCAGCTTGTTGTGTCATCAAATTGGATTAGTGTACCACCTTAAAATTTCATTTGAAAAACTTCAGCTCTTAAAGTGAATTTATTATTTCTTATTTTTTTTTCTCTCGCACAGCCGAATTTATTATTTATTTACCGTCTCAGCATGATTTTTTTACATCTCTAACAATATGGCTGATCCTTCCAAAGATATAGTCTATGTATTTTCCCCTTATTCTTTTTCTTTCTTGTCTATAGCTTTTTTCTTTATTATAGGAAAAAAGAATTGTACCTCTGACAGGGTTTACCTCTGTGGTTTGGGTATCTTGGAAATCCCTCTAGGATTTTAGGGCATAATTAAGATGTATTTATGCAAAATGATACTCTCTACTTTGTGAAACAGCGCTTCAAATGCGAAATGAATTGCTTCCACATACCATTCAGTCTCTCAGAATGTATCAGTCTTGAAGGGACATAAATGCCTTAGGGCTCTGAAATACTGGAGATCTCACAAGTGGCTTCTGACCTCTCGCAGCTCATTCCTGGGAGATCCTGCCTTGGACTCTCCACGCTCCACACTTCCCGTCAGTTCTGCCCCACAAGGAAGAGAAGAAAAGATGGTCTGCGGGACAACAATTCTCTGAATTGAACAAACTACAGAGAAGATTTAGCAGTATGACTTAAAAGTCCATACATCAGTTTTCCCAAGGGTAAAAGGGCAATGAAAATGAGTATCAGGTTTTTTCTCTGAATTCTTATTTAAGAAGGATGAAGGTAGTGGATGGTGCTATTGAGAAAGCAGCTGATGCTTTTCTGATCCCCTCTTTGCCAAGTACATTCCTCTATCCCTTTTTTAATGTGTGGGTCATATTCCTTAATTTTCTATTTTAAAGTCAGTATCTTTCAATGACTATTTTTGCCACTGGCACATAATAGATGCTTAATATACATGTGAATGAGTGAATGAAGGAGTGATTGGCATTGGATGTATTTTGGCATCCTGTTACTTGAATGTGTGAAATAATTGTGTTGGTCAAAAAGTACCCTTCCCTCATTTTTAATTCCTTTGCCAATTACTCTGCCCTTGGAAATCTAATTCAACATAAGGTGTTGTAAAGTGCCATAGAATAAACTGATCTGGTTTTTAATTCCAGCTCTGGCTCTTATTTAACTATGGTATTAACTTGGTGGTTACTTAACTTATTTGAACTTTCCTTATCTTTAAATTGACGGAGTTAATAATGCCTATCTCGTAAACTTGTCAAAATTCAGTGAAGCGATGCATATTAAATACCTGAAACTGTGCCTGACGTCAGTGGTACTTCTGTTATTAGTGCAAATGTCCTGTGCTGCTCTCCCTGGGTGCCTTTGTTTTCTGTATTTCTTAAGGGGCCTCATGGAACCACATGTCTTCAGTAGACTGAGAAGGAACGAGCCCTCATTACTTAGTGGACAAAGCAGAGTTTGATTGGAATTCTGCTGGGTAATGTTAATGTGATTATATGTGATTGAGTGGCATGGTGGTGTTTGACTGTTGAGAGTAGTCAGTCTACTTATTCTTTTGTTCTATTGTACAGTATACTCTGTTGTATCCGGAAGCTCATTACTGTCACCTTATCAGGAAATACACATTAAATTACAATAGGTGGATGAATGCTTTTAGAAAGCTTAGCTTTTATTTAAAAATAAAGTATCCTTCTACAAATAAATATAAAGGGAGAACTTAAAGCAGTAATATTTGATAAATATTTGCCCTGTGGTAAGCTTAGTTGTGAAATAAATTATAAATGAAGTCCATATAGATGCATTAGGAACTTCTACTGAATCATTACTAAATTGAGTCTCTTTAGAAAGCCTTTTTATAGTTAATGCATTAAGTAGGTGTATTTTGGCATTTCTAAATGAAATAAGAGCATCATGATCAAGAGAAATTGTCATGATAAGTTGTCTACTTGTATGACTAAAAACTATGGAATTTTAGATCAGACTAAGAAGTTTAAAGTTTTTGTTTGAATAACCTACTGGTGAGTTTTAGGGCAAAACAAGTCTAAATACAAGTTAGTGAAAGCACAGGGTTGCTGTGCTTAGAGAAAGTTGCTTGACACCTTTAGTCCTAGTTTAATGATCTGTCAAAAAGGGAGCAGAATCTGGAATATATTATTTTACTTGCCACTGTCTCTAACCAGGATGCATTTTTAAATCATTTTTTATTTTTAAATTTCAGTTGGCATACAATATAATATTATACCCTGGTGATTAGGCATTATATGACATACTAAGTGGTTGTCCCAATAAATCTAGTACCCACCTGACACCATACATAGTTATTAGAATATTATTGACTATATTCCCTATGCTGTAGTTTATACCCCCCATGATTATTCTCTTTTTCTTTAAGGATTTTAGTTTTACTTATTTTTAGAGAGAGCGGAAGGGAGGGAGAAACAGATAGAGAAACATCGATTGGTTTCCTCTTGTACATCCCCAGCTGAGGGCCTGGCCTGCAACCCAGGCATGTGCCCTGACAGAGAATGGAACCCACAGTGACCTTTCAGTTCACAAGCCACACCAACCAGGGCCCCATGAATATTCTGAAACAACCAATTTGTACTTCTTAATCCCTTCACCTTTTTCACCCATCCCCCAATGCCCCTCCCATCTGGCAACCATCAAAATATTCTCTGTATCTATGAGTATGTTTCTATTCTGCTTGTTCACTTGTTTTGTAGCTTCAACTGTTGATAGATATGTATTTATTGCCACTTTATTGTTCATATTTTGATCCTTCTTAACCCTTTGAGTGCCAGCATCGCTGCGAGCGATGCTGAAAAATTTTCCCAAAAGTGCCATTGTCGCTCCCAGCAACTCTTTTTTCGATGGCTATTAATGTAAATAGCAACAGAATAATTCATATTTTATGTCTTGTTCTCTTTTTCTATACCTCAAGTTACATATTGTTTTAACTTTTTCTCATGTTGATCCAAATTTTGAATTTTTATGTTTGTTCAAATACTATCATACTAATTCTGTTATAATTTTTACTTACACTTTAAACGTCCTTTTAATTTCATTTATCTTTGCAATAATCATCGAAACTATGCAGTGTGCATGACAAGATAGCTTTTGCTAATGGACATTTTCATTGCTTCACGTTATAGCATTATCATTTTGTTTATAAACTGTTTTTCACTGTTGATATCTATTGATATATGTCTTTAGTGTGAATGTCATTTGTGTTCATTTTTTTGTACATTACGAAGTTTTCTTTTTTTTTCAAAAACTTATGCAATATTTGTCATACTTCTTGCTTGTTTCCATGTTGCTATGTGTTTTTTCAAATTATAATACTTTTTATATTATGCCACATATTATACTTCAAAAGCTATATTGAAGGAAAGAATTTATTTTTTCTAAAATAATTGTTATAATAAAATAATTTTAATGCAATAAATTTTTTGCTAAATTGTGTCAAAGAACACTGCTTACAAAAGAAGAGTGTGTTTACTATATGTCCTGAAATTTTCAGCAAATTATTATGAATAATAATGTTTTTATAGACATTTTTCATAAACTCTGCATTTCTCAGCAAAATAGCCTGGCATTTCTCACATGAATTTTAGAAATTATCCATTGCACTCAAAGGGTTAAGTCAATAAGCTTGTGACTGGGGAGATTATCCTGGATTACCTGGTGGGTCTAAGGAAATTACAATGGTCCTTATTAGTGGGAGGTAGGAATGTCAGAGAGAGATTTGAAGATGCTACACTGCTGGATTTGAATATAGTGAAAGGGTCATGCCTCAAAGAACAAAGGCAGCCTTTAGAAGCTGAAAAAGGCTAGGAAACAAATTCTCCCCCAGAGCTTCCAAAAGGAACACAGCCCTATGGCCACCTCGATTTTAGCCCAGGTGACACTTCTGACCCAAAGAACTTCAACATAACGAATTTGTGTTCTCTTAAGCCATTAAATTTGTGGTAATTTGTTATAATAGCAAAAGGAAAATACAACAACTAATTTTGGAAATAAATATATCTGACATGAGAATTTACTCATTCCGTTCTCATAGAAGAATCTCCTTTCCCTGAGTCTATCACCCTTTCTTATATCACAAGAAATAACATAGACTCTGGAACAAAGGGAATAAATGTATTCACAGTCTTACCTAGACAGTTTATTCTTGGGTGTTTTCATTCAATTAGTTATTTTTGATAGGTATTCTTCCACTGGTAAAAATAGAGTGCCTATATAGCAGGACGTGAGAAAAAGAGATGATGTTCAGCATAATTAGCTAAGTATCAGTATTAGTAAGGGCATTTGGAATGTCAAAACTGAAGCTGGTCAGAAATAGTACACTTCTGTTCAGGGAAACAGCAGAGAATGTGTATGTCTCTCCAAAGCTAATAAAAATCCAATAGACTTTCTTGTTAGCTTGGAAGTAAGAAAGTGGGTCTATATTGCACTACCTGACTGAAGGTCTGGGAAACCAGAGGCTTCCTTATCATAGCAAGCAAGGGCCTCATACTTTTTGAGTAAATGTAACCTCACATTTACAAATAAAACCAAAAAATATCCAGCAATATCAGCCTTAGCAGTATTTAAATTTCACCTTATTTAATAGGACAATACAACCTCAAGCAGTAAAAATTGTTCCTTCTACCCCATTAACCCTTGATAATCTTCAACAATTATTAGAAGTTATTAATTGAATACGGCCTATTTTAGGTATAGCTACTCAACAGCTTACTCACCTTTTTAATACCCTTAAAGGAGACCCAGATTTAAACTCATCTCATACTTTGTATCCCCAGGCTTTAAAAGAAAAAACTTGGTATTGTAAATCATCATATTAGATAGAACAAGACAAATAAAAATAATTAACCCTTCCTACAAAATTAGGCTTTTTTGCTTTCCTACATTATGCTTCCTTATGGGACTTCTAGGACAGCTACAGCCTCAGCTCACGATAATTAAATGGTTGTTTCTTTCTCACCAACCTCAAAAAGCTATAACTACTTATATCTCTGCCCTTTGTCAACTAATAATCAAGGGACAAAAAAAAAAAAAAAGCTCAGCAATTGTTTGGCTATGACTCAAAGGTTATTCACTTACCTCTAACTCCAATGTATTTACAACAGCTTTTTAGTCAATCTCTAAATTTCTTATGTGCTATAGCTGATTATATTGGAAAGCTTGAAATCAATCTTCCTTTAAATAAACTTTTACAAAATATACCTCAAAACAAAAGAAAAATTATTTCAAAGTTTAAATCAAATCAAGATAGGCACATTTCACTGGTAATGAAAAGAAAATGTTTTTAAGTTTTCTGTCAACACAAGGTGTATATATCCTTGTATATTCATTATCCAAGATGGTAAAATAAATTATAAAATATAAAACATTTTAATTTATCTTGCACAGAAGGAAATTTAAATCAGATCTATAAATTTATAAAATCCTGTGCATGAGTACTATAAATAAAAGAATTCTCCTTAAAAAAAAAATACACATTTTCTTTGTAGAAGAGGTATCTGATTTACATAATGAAATTGATCATGCAGCATGCGTGTAACTGAGTGTCAGCTTCTAAAACTTGAATATTAGTGTGGGAATTATAAATTAAAAGTAAAGCAATACTTTAATATCTTTTGATAGTTTTCCACTTGGGATATGCAAACTATTTCAAGTGTTATTTTCAACATTTTGGTGTCAAAAGATGAAGAGTTCCATCTCAGCTGGCTGATCTGAACATCATATTATAATACACAAGGAAAATGAACAATAATAGTCAATAGCACAATATCAATATAAAATTGAGTTCAGTCTGATGATTCTTGGAAGCTGGTATCATGCACACTGCATAGAGTTTCAATGATTATTGTAAAGATAAACAAAATTAAAAGAACTGTTTAAAATGTAAGTAAAAATTATAACAGAATTAATATGTCAGTATTTGAACAAGCGTAAATATTTGAAATTTAGATCACCATAAGAAAAAGTTATATCAATATATAACCTGAGGTACAGAAAAAGAGAAAAAAACATAAAATATTAATTATTCCATTGTTATTTACATTTATAGCCATCAAAAAAAGAGTTGCTGGGAGCGACAATGGCACTTTTGGGAAAATTTGTCAGTGTCACTGTGAGCGACACTGGCCCTCAAAGGGTTAATCATACTTGCAAAATGCCTCTTGCCATATAAGGTAACATTTTCCCAGGTTTCAGGAGTGAGGATGTGGGCATCTTTGGGAACCATTATACTGCTTTCTGCAGTAATATTAGATAAAATTAAGGTACTTATTAAAAAGGGGCAGAAGAGGTGAGACCTACTATGTAATGAATAGCTTCTATTTACTGAGCACTGCTAAGGTAGAAGAGACCATTCCAATAGCTGCTTTAAGACTTGGAACTAACAATCTAATTGGGGAAATAGGTTAAACTACAGTTCAATATATAATGTATGGCACAAACATCAAAGTGCTGTAAATGTTCATTGCAAATACAGTGAGCTTTGTGAGCAAGGATGCTGAGGGGCAGATGACTTCTGAAGAACATTTTTTTTCTGTTAGAAAAGTATACAACAGGCCTTGTTTTATTTGCATTTCCAAACACCAAATGCCTTTATTTACTATTATGTAGAGACTAAGGAGACTTCAAATTTGATGCTTTATTATGTGTATTTGCATTATGTATGTATGCATGTATCTGTCTATCTACCTACCTATCTTTGGTTTAAATTAAAAGCCCCTTGGACAGGTGGTCTATACAAGGTCTATATTTGGACCTGTATTCAGAGGTCTCTTGGGAAGTTGCCTTGCTGGAGGAGGTAGCATGGCTTAGCTGTGGGAAACAAGGAACAGCAAATTGGGGGGTCTACACCTTAAGCAGTTGCTACAGATCTTCTTTTACTGCTTCTGTTTCTTAGAGGCTTATTTCCTGCACCTCCTGCCCCAGGATTCCATGTGGACTATGTGTGTTCTTGCTTCCTTGGCAGAACTAGCTCTGGGCCATGGAAACCACAGGTGCAGGCCACATGCATAGGGATTGCCTTCCCTCAACCCCAAAGGGGTTGTAGAAAAAAGAAGGGTTGTGTAGATCCTATACACTCAGGATGAATTTGTGTTTCACAGTTTTAGGACCAAATGGGAGAAAAATCAAGGCTGAAATGAAAATGGGATCCAGGCTGGGCAGTATTGTCGGCCCCAGTGAACAGATTAATGATCTGGGAGGCAGTTCACGCACAAACTAGACACGGGCACAGATGAAAGTATTTGGACAAGATTCCACATCCTGGCTTAGGGCAGACTGGGCGTGGTATTTCAAGGGTTTAGTACAGGTCAGGTGTTTCTAGAGCAGCAGAATGCATATTCATCATCACCTGGGAGAAGTGGAGAATTTCAGGCCTCACTCCAGAACTGCTGAGTCAGAATCTGCTTTTTAACAAAGCCCTACCTGATTTGTTTTCAAACATGAACAAAGAATGCTTGTTTATGACTAGGGAAAGGTGGTCTGCTTGTCCTGTGCCCTGCTTTTTAATATCTCTCTCCACAAGAGTGGAGGAGGCCATTAAGTTTGCTTTCTCCACCTTGCGTCAGGCACAAGTGACTGCTTTTGCCTCTGAATCAGCAGATATCAACATTAGGAAGATCTTGGTGGTTCTCTGGGGAGCACTCCCACCTACGCCAGTGTTGTAAGAAAACTAAGTCTACTAATTAACTCCTTGTAGTGTACACGCCCCAATTTGGTGCCCAATGTGAGGGTTTTTTGGAGTGCTGTTCAGTTTGATGAAGCTCAGAGCAGGTGGGCTCCACAGGAGAAAAAGACCGATGAGAACCTAAGAAAAGAATACAATAGAAACTAATGTTTTTAGATCCATGGTTATTCATTTCTATAAAAATATTATACAACCAGAGGTCGGAGTCTGACACAAGAAGCAGAAATTAGGCAAAAGACTCTGTTAGACTTGAAGTCTCAATAAAGATTAGAATAAGTGAAGTATGCAAGGGAGACCCTAAAAAAACAGAATTTATTTATAAAAAATTGTGTATTTATTCTTCCATGTTTGAACTTCATTCACCTTCAAAGTACTCTTCATTTCTCTTCCACATCAGCAAAACGTCTCCCTTTGAGGACTTTTTTCATCCGGAGAAACAAAAAAGGTCAATAGAAGCAAGATCAGATGAATAGGGAGGGCGGGGCATGGGGTCATGCTGTCTTTTTGTCAAATACTTTGGAACACCAGCTCAGCGTGGGCAGATATACTTATAAATCACCCATCAATGGAATGGACAAATGCTTTGAAAGGAGTCTTCAAAAAAAAACCAACTGAAGTCAAATGCAGCCTTTTAGAACAATGCCAGCTTGTACACTGATGCAGCTGGGTTCCTAGAACACTCACTTTGCCAGGGAAGCCTGTACTACAAGGGGCCCATCCTCCAGAAGATAATTCCATTTTTGGGATCCCCCCTCGTATTGAAAGTAGTGCAGCATTTCTGGGCTTTGGATAGTGTATTATCTTTCCCTGATACCTATCAGAAGTTTTATAAACAGAGAATAAATTAGATTAGCAGGTGGGGAGATGAAATAGACAAATGTAGCTAAGATAGCTGCTTTATTAATGTCAAATGTGAGTGACTGCACCCCTGAGGTAAGTTTTGGTGCATGGTTTATGTTATGTCTGAGTTGTATTCCTCACATTTTCATTGTGAAGATGTATCTGCAATGAATAGTATAACTTTTAATCAACAATAAAATACCAGCAAAAACAGACTAAAGAAAGATGAAAGTGCAATTTACATTAGCTTGAGAGATCACAGTGGCACAAGAAAAAGAGAAATGGTGAAAGAAACAGGCTGAATTAAGATGCATAGGAAATAGGTTAAGTCGTTGTCGGCAGCCGTCCGTCTCGAGAGACGATGGTGTAGCTTCTTAAGAGTCTATCTGCACCGCCGAGAATGGCTGTGCAGTCCGACTCGGGAGTGACACGGTATCTGTCTCCTCCCGTGTTGAATCGACATCTTGCGATGACGCTGGAGTGTCCTCTCCAGTGAAGCTGAAGCTACAGAGCCTGGGCAGGGTGATATGGAGGGTCTGCTGTTGCCCATGCAGCAGACCCCCCCTCTCTTCGCAGCTGAAGGGTCCAAGGGAAAGACTGAGTCAATACAGCTTGGCTTCAGGTGCGCCGCAGGAGTTGCCGGTGTTGACTACAACGTCAAACCGCCTTAGGGACTCCGGCTCCGGATTTTCTGTCGGGGTTTACTCCCTTAGCCTTTCCCCTGAAGAGGTATGCCGCAAGGCAGCGGAGGTTTTTTGGAGTCAGAGTTTTCCTTCTCTGATGTGCCCTGACTGGAAGATCGAACCAGCGACACTTAGCTCGCAGGCCGACGCTCAATTCACTGAGCCAAACCAGCCAGGTAAGTAGAGAAGGGGAAATAAGGTGATGTAACCCAAGATCTGAGCTTGCCTGACTTACACTTGGTCAGAGATGCTCCTGACGCCTTCTCATCAGCACAGAAGCTTTGCCTTCCTTCTTTCCAATACTTTGGAGGGTGGCAGTGATAGGAGATGAAGTCATAACTGTAGAAATTTGGATCTGGGAATAACCCTAAGTGGAAGTCTAGATCACCAACACAAGAGGACAATAGAAGCACTTGCAGTCTGAAGCTGCACAGGCAAAGAAAGACACCTAGGAAAGGCCAATGTCAGCCACTTGGGACCAAGAGAAATGCCTTGTTAATATCCCATAAAGAATGGTTTAAATATCAGGACTTTCTTCACCATAGTTTACTCTTAACAGCTGTTTGGAGGCCTACTTTTCTAGCCTTAATCTGTAAATTAGGGACCTGCTTAGCCTTGCCTTTTCAGTGAAACTGTGAATTTTGAAGGGATTGTTTAGAGAATATTTATTAAGCTTCCTCTGTTGCAAGTGAGAGAAATCCAGGGCTAACCTAGCATAGGTAAAAATAAAGGTGGAGGGAGAGGGAGAATTTATTGGGTCATTTAAATGGGAGGACAAATGTAGACCTGGTGACAAGCATCACTGAATCCAGGGTCTCAAACGTTCAGTCTTCCTCCTGCTTCCTCACTCCCTTTTCCTTCAGATCTTATATTTCTGTATCTTTCTCCAGAAATTTCTGTTTTTGTCTCCTACCTCTCCTTCCCAGTGTGGGTACTTGCCTTTCTTCCTGAAAATGGACCATCTCCATTTAGATATGGCAAAGCCACCTGCAGTCCTATCCTCACATCATCTTCGCACAGTAACCCACGTGGCAACAGTGTTTCCTACTGCTTGCTATCAGAAAGACCAAAAAAGTCATGGGAAGATTCTGATGCGGTCAAGAGCCAACCCCTGGCCCCACCATTGTGGCCAGGTTTTACAGTCCTCTGAGTGGCCCACTCTTCCCTCTAGGGGAGATTTGGAATTGGGCTGAGTCTTGCTGCCTATAGTTGTAGAAGTCTGGAATCCCAAAGGAAGGCAGCTCACTGGTCAGATAAAATATTGTACAGTCACTACAGCACCACTCACCTTGTTATTAGGAATCATCTCTGCCAGTCTCCAAATCTCCAGGATAAAGGTTTGAAGTGAGAACCATTTCTTCATCCCATTGGGACATACTTGGGCTTATTATTATTATTTTTGTGTTTTAATCTTAACCCCAACTCTAAACCTAACTTGGGCTTATTACTGTGACTGTTGAGACTGTTAGATACTCAAAAAACCCAGACTTTGCATTTAACTATCTTTGACTCCTCTTGGAGCATTTTTCACCTGGAGAAGACTTGATACTTACAAGGCTTTGGCCATTTTCTTTTGGATAGATAGCTCCATGGGAGCAAATATTTTTTTGTAAATGATTTGACTTTTATAGTGATTAATCTCTTTAGAATTTGAGCCTAAGACTCAAATTTTTTAACTTTATTTTTATTGTTGACATTATTACAGATGTCCCCATTTTCCCTCATTTGCCCACTTCCACCCAGTCTCCTCCTGCTCTTCCCTCTGGCCATCAGTCAGCACACTGTTGTTGTCTATGTCTGGGTTATGGATATTTATTCTTTGGCTAATCCCTTCATATTCTTTCAGAATTATGAGTATTCAAAGTCAAGTTAAGATTCCAAAGTTTTGTTTAAGATGAACTCTAGGGACTAATTAGGGTATTTCTTGCACTTGTGGGAGAAATGAGCATCAGTGAAGTCATCAGTGATATGATCATCGCCTGTGTGTGCTAGTGCTGTAGCTAGTTCCTATGTGACTGTGGAATGGAGATTGGAGGGAAGTGTATAAGCCAGGGAGAGGGAATGAGGGACAGCATGGGTGGGTGAGTGGGGCACAGAATAAAGAAGACCAAGCAGCAGTCCCCTGGGGAGTGGAAGCATGCCAACTCTGCCTCTCATCTGTCGACAATTCATGTCCACCAAAATATATTATTACATTGCCAGGGTTGGTTTGCAAGGAGTTATCTAAAATCCCATCTTCTAGCACTGGAAAACCAAGCCTTATCAACTAGCTAATAAGGCCAATCAGATAAGCAATAGGCATCTGCAGAAATTAAATTGAGCAGGAGTAGAGATTTCATGGAATTTTAATAATGTTCCCCCCAGCAACAAAATATTTTATCCCTAAAATAGTATTTTTGTAATAAAAATAAATGTCTGCCACTTAACTGCAAAAATTTTGGTCTTTTCTGAATTTGCTGTTTCCATACATTTGTGTTTGTGTTCCTCAGATAATCTGAGACTTGTAAGAGATTGATTTATCCCAGTGTGTGTGCACCCAAAAGGGATTGTGTCACCTGACACAGCGCAGCTGCTCTCAGCCAGAGGTAACTCCAGCACTGAACAGAAAACTCTGACTGATTAGCCCCCAGGGCCCCAGCTGCACCACCTTAACCCTCCCCCGGTGGCTCAGCAGCCCCTGGGTCCAGTGAACTCAGGTCCCGTCAGCGAGCTGGCCTTCCATTCTGCCACAGGCGTGATGGGGCCCCCCATATCTGGGTCAGGAGAGGCCCCAGAACTGGCCCTGGACCTGCTCCCAGAACTGACCAATCCCAAAGTGCTGCTGTCCTACCTGGGCCCTCCCGACCTGCCCGCCAACAGCAAGGAAGACCTGCTCTCTGTTAGAGGCAGGCGCAGCCACAGACGTCACCGCGCGCCCTGCCCACCCACCTCCCCAAGGTTCACCTGGAGCCACTGGTCCTGAAGCTGTAGGCAGCTGCGCCTGGGCTGGAAAGGGACCCGTGCACTAGCCCTGGCACCGCGGGTTGCTGCAGGAGGCTTCGGGGGACCAGGCCCCCGCCCACGTCCCGCCTCCTGGGCCACTTGCCACACACAGCACACCCTCGGCCCTGTCAGCTCCCAGTGGTGACCCAAGTGGTTCCTGAGCAGGGCGTGGCCCAGCCTTCCCCTCCTGCCCCAGGGGAGCCCCATGCATCTCCAGTGGACATCATTGACCTTCAGCCCCATACCGTGACTAGTGCAGCCCCTCCGCGTTTTTAAAGCCACCTCCCGTGTCCAGGCGCTGGGTGGGGGCGCCCACCCGTCTCCATTAAAGGACTCCCACATGGAAAAAGGAAAAAAAAAAAAGGTTAGGGGTGTGGAGTCTAGGTGGCCCAGGGTTGTGGGCCGGGTCCAGCTGACCTGCAGGCGCCATCTGGCCCAGGAGGCTGGGAGTAGACTTCTCTGGCACCAGGAGGCTGCTGAGAATGTCAGGCTGGTAGGAGATGGGGGGCGGCCCCAGGGTGAACTCAGGAAGGATCCAGGTACTGGGTGTGGTGGGAGGGAAGGACACCCTGCATGTAGTTAGTTTTCTGCCCCTTCAGCTGCATCACATTCTTCTGCACTTTCCCTGGTAGGGTGTGAGATATTTGATGCTCCATATCTGGAGTGCACAGGTACTGGGGGCTTCCACACAACCAGGTGAAGGGAATCCTGAGGCCAGACGAGAACATGCCTCCCTTCCTTGGACCCCACACCACTGAGGGCCCGGGTCTCCCAGTGCAACTAGGGTGGATTTGCTGTCAGTGCCAGAACAGGGTGCTGATCAAATAGAACCTCAGACCATGGTCTCCTGATGAGTTGTGTTGTTCTCATCCTACTGCCACTGTCACTTCCAAATATTTTTCTTCTCTTTTCATTGTTACATGATATTGCATCCATGATTGTTACTTACTGATGCCTACTCTTCATTAGACACTTTCATATGTTAAAAGTAATTGTTAGGAATCCTTGCACTTAGGCAAATTTGGCATCATTATCTCCATTCTGTAGGTGAGGACGTCGAAGATCAGGCTGTATAAGTGCCACATTCAAGGTCACTTGTGTAGCAAGAGGCAGAACTCAGCTTCCATGTGAGTCTGTTTGGAAAGGACCTAGGTATTTCTACTGCCCTGTGCTGTGAGGAGTAGTGTCTGTGCAGTGAGGGCTCTGCTCTGCCCCACTGCCATAGGCAGACTCTTCAGTGTGGGATGGAGATCCGGGTTTCTCCATAGCTGTCTTCATCACCTGCGTCCACTGTATCTTCATTGCAGATTTCTTGTCCTTTCCCCAGTGGGGAAGAGATGCTGGGGGCCTCTCTCCTTACTAAGTCTTAGGCACTCTCAGTGACTAGCAGTTCCAAGTTAAGGACCACAGTACATAGAGTGGGGAAACAGAGAGAACTTCCTGTTAGAAGTTTTGGTTTTGTTAGAATAGTTGTAAAGTATAGGCCACACAGCACATGGACTATAATTACCACCATCTCCTTCTCTTCTATCTCTCTGCTTGCTTTTAAATTGGTAATGAGTATGATGCCATAGTTGTCACTTTACTGAAAAAAATATTTTTAAAAGAAATGGAAAAGATGACTATGACTGTCGCATTTAGCAGCCTACATGTGGCATTTCTTCCAGATATGTACGGCACTTAGCCAGTTTTTAGAAGCAGGGAGGCTGTTATGACCGTTACGCACTCCTTCAGGAGAGCAGACTCATTCCGATTCCCTCGCTGAATCACTTTCCTTAGCTGAATTATGAAATATTTACTTATTTTCATGGTAATGAAGGTAAGTGCGCTATTGAATTTTATTAAAGCATGAAGCTCATCACTTTTTATTGGGAATTTAACACTCACTGACTGATACCTAAAATTCTTAAACTGCAGAATTTCTTTGACTTTTTCCAGTATGAAGGATTTATATAGGCTCAGATCTTTTTTCCTTTCCTGGACTTAATTTTAGAAAGCTTGACTGAAGGATATTTGATGCGTATACCTCTTCTCTCCTTCATCCCACAAAATACTGCAGTGAACACAAGCTCCAGCAGGCCTTTACTGTGTGTCCACCAGGGTTGGAGGACCCATTTGTCCTGGCTCTTTCCTGGTGTGCTTTGGGCCGAATAGCAATAGTTAGGGGCCATACAGTGACTTTGTACTGTGAAAGAGTAGAGTATTTAGGTATGTTCAAGCATGGTTTCTAAGGTGGGAGTATGACGAGTCTTTCCACTGCCTCAGCTTTACCCAAGAAATCAAAAAGGAATCCTGGTACTCATTCCTCACCAAACCCTCAAGCCTTGCCATTGCTCACACCTTCTTTATTTTTTTTATACTCACATGAGGATATTTTTATTGATTTGAGAGAGAGAGACAGACAGACAGACATTGATATGAGAGAGACATTGATATGAGAGAAACATCAATGGGATACATCCTGTGCACACCCTGAGTGGGCATTGTACCTGTGACCTAAGTATGTGCCCTGATGGGGGATCCAGGGATTAAACCCACAACCTTTTGGTGTGCGGGTTGATATTCCAACCAACTGAGCTACCTGGCCAGGGTGCCACTGCTTTCTTCATCCCTGGTTATATAATAGCAGCTTGATCAACAGGCCCAGAATCCCAGGTCAGCTCTCAACTATTCCCCACCCCTAGTGCTCAGTCATTGCCCTGTGCACTCTGGAGTCTCTGTTATGAACATTCCCTTCATTTTTCTACTTTAGACAAAATCTGGCTTCCTCTTTTAAAGCCCTCTTCATATGGGGGCCCTGCGAGGTCTGAAGGTTAGAGAATAGTGCTCTTTGCTCCTCATTGTTATTTCCAGACCTTCTCCCTTTCCCTCCAGTTTTGAGTCTCATACCATCAAACTCTATTCACCACCACTCTTCATAGTTATAGTCACCTACCAATGCTACCTCATTCCTTGCCAATTTTAACTGCAAGTTTATGGCCACTCTCACCAATACTACCTCTGTCTTTATTCTTAGTAGTTTCAAAATACACATAGGTGATCCTTCTAACATTGTCTTCTCAGTTCCTTGAACTTCTTTCTTTGTATTATCTTGTCCTCCACCCTGCCTCAATCACTGGTCCCCATTGCTTTAGCACGATATTTTAATGACAATAATATTGTAATCATATTTTATTATAAGTAATTATAATATTGTTAATGACAATAATGTAACCCTTTTATGATTGTAATTTTTTTGCATCCAGCTCTCTGACCACCCCATCTTCTCAGTAGGTGATTCCCTTAAATATTACTACTTGCCACTGAATACCTTATCACTTTTTCAACTCTCTCAGGACCTGTAATTTATCCATCCTACCACTTTTTCACTGTCTCTCACCTTATTTTTTCCTCTTTTTCCACAGTATGAATTCCATAGATGATGGATATCAGATCATTGCATGTTCTTTCCACTTCCTTGTTTGTTCATCTTACTGTCTTGTCAAAACCCCAGCATTGGCAAAATCTAACTCTCTGCTACTCTGTACCTGCCTCACGAAACTAAACATGGCTGGAGAAACACGATCTGCCACCTAGTCCTCCCATGCGAAATTCATGTTACCTGAACCCTAATGCTGACTTGTAATCAGTTTTTCCCCAATCTGTTGACTCTCATTTTCCCAAGTAACTATTTCACATCTCTTCCCCTCTCCTAAAATTTCCCACTCCTTTTACCTCATTCTTACTCCCAGCTGATGATGTTTATTACTTTTTATTTCACCTAGAAAATTGAAGCAATCAGAACAGTTTTCCACACATGTGCAATACCATATATACCACCCACCCATCTGCTTCAGTCTGCATGTATCCCACTTGTCTTCCTATAGTTATAGATGAACTTTCTATGTTCCCATCGAAGACAACCCCCTTCCTGGTGTCCATTCCTCCCCATCCCATTCTGTTCCCTCACCACATGTCAGCAACTTAACCCTCCTTCTTTTATCATTTGTTTTTCTCTTTCCACAAGAGAACTTCCTCCAGCAAACAAACAGGGTGGTATTTCTTTCATTTTAAAAACATAATTTCCTTACTTCTCTTCTTCCTTCTTGTCCATTGAAAGGAAGCCTCTTTGAAAGAGATGTGTGTACTTCTATTACCAGTGTCTTCACCTGGCTTCTACAGCACCAGGTAAAACATTCTCTTAGTTTTTCTACTTACTCATTGTCAGACTCCTTTTATTTGATTCCTTCTTATCTTCCCAAATTCTTAATATGGGTGTGCACGAGGGCTTGTCATTGGACCTCTTCTCTTCTTCAACTATATTTACTTCTTTTGTACTTTCATCAAATGTCATGGCTTTAAAGATTATCTATATGCTGACGATCTCCAGACTTCTATATCAAACTACCTATTTGACATCTCTGCTTGATATCTGATAGATAGCTCAGGCTTGATATGTCCCAAATTTGAATACCCAGTCTTCTTTAATTCTCTATTCCCTGTCTTATCCATCTCAGGCAATGATCATTCTATTCTTCCTATTGCTCAAGTCAAAAACATGGCATTATCTTGGGACTCCTCTCTTCCTATAATAAAATTCAAGTCTGACAGCAAACAGTTTGGCTTTATCTTCAGAATGTATACGGAATTAAGCTTTATTTTTCACCACTGTGACTACTACCATTCTAGTCCAAGCCACCATCATCTCTTGTCATCTCTTACCAGGATTATTACATTAGCCTCCTAACTGGTTTCTCAGCTTTTAGCCTAGCCACCTCCCATCTGCCCCAGTAGTCTCAGTGCAGCAGTCAGACTGATTCTTGTAAAACACAGGCCAGGTATGTTACTGTTCTGCACAAAACCCTCTAGTGCCTCTCTGTTTGTCCCAAGTGTAAGAGCCAAAGTTCATAATGCCCTATCTGATGTGGCAGTGATGTAACCTCTCTGACTGTGACCCTTACTGATTTCTGTCTTGCTCACTCTGTTCCAGCAAACTAGACTTCTGATAGGTTGCCGCCTAAGGCTCTTTGCACTGGCTGTTCTCTTTGTAATTTTCTTAATATATCCAAATCTCCAACACCTTTAACTTTTTTAAGTCTCCCTGTCTCACTTTATTTAAAATTGCAGTAACTCTCAACTGGCACACTCCTAATCCCCTTAACTTTCCTCTATTTTTTCTAGCTGTTACCACCTTTAACTTGATAAAAAAAAAAAAAATCACTTATTTGATGACACCTGATGATCCCTACTAGAATGTAAGCTTCAAAGGAAAGGAATGTTTTTCTCTCTTTTGTTTGCTGATATATTCCTAGTACCTAAAATAGTCCTAGGAATGTAACAAGCACTCTGTTAGTATTGGTGTATTGACTAAATAAATGAATGGTTTTTTAGAGCTCTATCAATTCTGAGTCAGTCTTATTATCAGGCTAGTAAGCATGCTACAATGGAGTAAATATTTGTGGACCCATTCATGTTTTCTTTTTTTTAACTCAGGGATAATTTATCAAGAGTAAAATGTATGCATCTTAAGTGTACAGCTCACTAGATGTTTACATATTTAACCATCTCTTCTCTCTCTTGCAAGGACACTATCCAGGTCAAATAGGGAATATTTCCATCACTCAAAAATTTTCTGTTAAGCTCCCCTCAATCAATACCACTTCCTTCTTCCATATCTTTCCAGAGGTTACCATTATTCTGACTTCTATTTTGCCAATGTTAATTTCTCCTGTTCTTTTGCTTCTTATAAATAGAATCATGCAATATGTACTCTTTCATGTCAGACTTCTTTGATATAAAAACAGACAGAGTTAAGAGTTGCCCATTTAGTCTGATATTCTATAGATCTTTCAGTTTCATTTTTGGTTTGACCTGATGTGTAATTTTTGCTTTGTATTTAAAATATAAGTACTTTCTTTGTATTTTTCATATTTGAAATTGATTTAGTTTCTTGAATATGTGTGTTAATGTTCATCATAAATTTTGGAAAATCTCAGCTATTACTTTTCAAATATTGATTTTGCTCATTTTCTGTCTCTTCACCTAGGATATAGTTATATATATATTTTACTGAGAGAGTCCCAAATCTCTTAAAATCTGTTTTAGCTTCATTCTGTCTTTTTGTGCTTGAATTAAATAACTTCTATTGATATGTCTTTCATCTCTCTTGTTTTTTCTACTGCTGTTTTCATTCTGCTAAGTTCCATCAATGAAGTCTTAATTTTAGATATAAAATTTTTAATTCTAGAATATTCATTTTGTTATTTTGAGATAGTATATTTTTCTGCTGAATTTCATCTTTCTATCCACTTGATTTTTTTCTATTTCATTTAATATTTTAAAAATGATTAATATCCTTGACTGCTAATTCATCACCTGTGTCATCTGTTAGTTTGCTTCTGTTGGCTGTATTTTCTTTAGATTACAAGTTGCATTATTCTGTTTCTTTACATATCTTATAAATTTTTATATATGCTGTTGTATATGAGAGAACTATAGAACCTAAAGTTAATATTATTTCTGCCTAGAGAGGCCATGCCTCTTCTTCTATTAGACAGCTAGTCTGAAGGACTTTAGTCGGTTGAATGGTAGCCCTCAAAATGATATATCCATCTCTTAACCTCATGAACCTGTGATTGTGACATTATTTGGGAAAAGGTTATTAGCAGATGTAATTATGTTAAAGATCTTGAGATGAGGTCATTAAAGATTGTCCACATGACCCTTAAATCCATTTACAAGTGTCCTTATAAGAGAGAGAAGAGAAGACACAGAAGACAGTGGAGTGATATAGCCCCAAGCTGAAGAACACTTACAGTCACAGGACACTGTAAGAGGCACGGGATGATTTTCTCCTAGAACTTGCAGAGGGAGTGCAGCCTTGCCAAAACTTTGATTCTAGATTTCTGACTTCCAGAACTATGAGAGAAGAAATCTGTGTTGTTTTAAGTTACCAATATTGTGGTAGTTTGTTATGGCAGCCAAGGAAACTAACATAGGGGCTGGTCACTTTGATTTGGTTAGGAATTGAAGTGGGTTTCAGACAGTCTATAGGTTTAATTTTAGTTCATCTCTGGTTTCAAATGTATTGAAAAATAGGACTTTCTTGTATGCATTATAGCCTCCTTTCTAGTGATGTAGGACCAGTAGATTGCTGAGGATCTCTCTGCTTTCCAGCCCCTCCCTGAGCCTCCTGTGCCACCAGGCACACAGTAACACCAAGACCAGAGAGAACCAGCTCTGAGTCTGGAGTTCCTCCAGACTCCAGTCCATCCATCCGGCCCATGCACTTCTAATAACTCACTGGCTACCTTTCCTCCAGCCAAATCCTGTCATCTATGTCAGGTTTGATCCCCTGCTTCTCCATGAAGCTTTTGATGATCACTATTCACTTAGGAAATGGCCCTGCTTTGTCTGGTTATTTAGATCATTTACACTTTGCTGCACCCACAGTTGATTTAAATACTATGCTTTTATAGTTTTGTAGTAGTTAGTTTCTAGATATTTTTTAGTTGTAATACTTCTAATGACCTCTCCTACTGTTCAACATCCTTACCAGGAGCAGAATACTCTAACATACCTATTGCAGTTTTAAATTATTAATTAATAAATAATTAAACTTTTGATATTATTGTATACATTAAATAAACATTATATGGCACATATAAATATATAATTATATTAAAGTATATTTGTACATAATTATTCATATAATTAAAAATATAATTAGTTATTAATACCTTTGAGTATGATCTGTGTGGAGGTTAGTGTGACCAGTGTATGATCTTTGTGAAGGTGAATAACTGCTGATTTCAGATTCTAGGTCCTAGGCTTTCAAGTTGGAAAAGTGGAAGAAAAGTAGGGAATAAATGGATAGGCATAAATAATCAGGAATATCTGTACCGAAACATTGGAAATAGTTTGTGGCTGGACAATAATGATATTTTTTTGGATTTTATCTAAAATAAAATAAAAGACTAGCCCTAGATGATGGAAATGCCAGTTCAGTAAATATTAGAAGGACAAGGATTTTCCTTCACACTGTATATTTTTCTTCCTAACTGATTCCTCCAGAGTTTGGCATTCTAAAGAAGTAAGTAATGACATAAGTTTATTTGCATAAAACTAATAAGACAAGCTGTTAATAGAGGGTTGTTTTTTGTTTGTTTCTTTGTTTTTGTTTTTGTTTTTTTGACCAAGACGTTGACCGGAATGTCATACCTAAAGGAGACATGCTTGGGCTCTGGTTGTTACCAAAAAGCCCTGAGGAACTGGGAATGACTTTCGAAGGTAATAAAAGCCCACGAGATAAAAGGCCTGGTACCGTGGTTGGTTGTGCAGTCCACAGAAATCTTTCCAGGGAAGGAACGAAGGTTGTTTTCCTGAAAGATGGCTAGAAGGGACCTTAAGGCACAATGGAAAACCAGAAGGACTTGGAAAAGACAGGTGTGTACAGACAAAGCTGAATGCCAGGTATGTGGCTCAGCTTCTGTGCCCTGAAGGGCAAACTGAAGGTCACCCTAAATGTTCCTTGCGTAAGTTCCAGCAAAGCAGAACTAAAGATCATAAGTGATTATTTTATGCTCTTGTTGTGGTTATGCAAATGAACAGGATAAATTTAAAATGGACTTAATGCAGTCCCTTTAATGACAAGGAGGATAATCTTAGGGAGAAAAATCATTATTCAAGGAAATTCACAATGATCAGTGATAGACTATAAAGTAGTGCAGCTAACCGTCTTTAAAGTCTCTTTTCATTTAAAATATGTTTTTACTTGAAAGTTAAACTATGTCTGTGGTATCATCAAAGATATTTAAGTTACAGGCAAGAAGAATGTCAAATGCCTTGAAACTGGATGTCTTTCCTATAAGACAGTCCGACAGATTTAGAGACTTGTATGTGGGTTATATTACATAAATTAACATATGTTTTCTGTTTTCAAAGGGCATAAACCTATGATCTCATTACCTGAGTGATTGTCTGTACATATAGGCCTCTCTTAATCCTGTCTGCATCGCTGCCTCCTGAGACTCAATGGTTTGGCTGAACTAAGTGGCTGAGTTGGTGAAGAATGAGGAGAATACAACAAAGACGCCAGCCTGTTAAACCAAGCACACCGTTGTCTGGGGACAGCCAACTGACCTGGAGTCTGCACGATCCTTCCCCATGTGGGAAGGCAACCCTCCCCTCCACACCTCCACTCTTATTAGGAATGTCTGGACCCAAGGGTAGGTAGGACAACAACCATGTCCAGCTTGAAGCAGCTAGAGGAGCTTGAGACCTTCGCCCATTGTCCTTTATAATATCATAAAGGGTCTTAATATCTGAGAGGGAGGGATTGTTATTTTTTATTGTTAAAATAATTAATTAATCAATTATTTATTTAAAAAGAAGAAGAATATATGAAAGGGTGAAGCGGGAGAGCTTATATGTATGAACCATGGGCATGGACTTGGGGGGTGGATTGCTGGGGGAGGGGGGTGCTGGATAGAGGGGAATAAAGAGGAAAAAATTGGAACTATTGTAACAATATAATCAATAAAATATACTTAAAAAAATAAAATAAATCTTTGTATGATGCTTTTAATTTACATTGTGTTTAGCTGATGTGGCATGCCAAGGTTTAGAGGGCAAAAGTCAAGTTATGACTAGTTTTTTTTTTCCTATACCAATTATTTCTGTACCAGAAATAATTTAGGCTTCTGATAAAGAATTATGAACAAAAATGTAAGAAAGCATGAACAAACATATTAATTACAAATATTCATTCTCCTCTGTTGCTTGAAAGTTATTCTCTAACTTAGATATCATTTATTTTCTTGAGAAATTTAATTCATTTTCAGAATGCATTGTTCTGGTTGAGATAATTACTCAGTGATACATGAACAGAGAAGGCTCCTGAAGGCAACTGGATGAATTTCCTGTTTCAGAGGGTACATATAAACATGAGCAATTTATACAGAATTTTAAATTCAGAGCACAGTTTGTAGTTCCATCACTTTGTTCTTTAGAAGTAGTATACTTTATTTTATTTTAATGACTTGGTGTACTTACAGGACATGAATATAGTGAGTAGGTAAATGAAATCTACTAAACATAGGTATTGTTGAAATAGAGCCAAGATCTTCATCTATTATAATTTGAATTTTTATTTACAATTTAAAAAATTATTTATTATTATTTCTTACATATATTTTATTGATTATGCTGACAGTTGTCCCAGTTTCTTTTCCCTTTGCTTCCCTCTGCCTAGCACCTCTCTTCCCTCCAGCAATCCTACCCGCATTAGTTCATGTACATTGCCTCATGCATATAACTTCTTTGGCTCCATCTTTTCCTGTATTATTCTTAACTTCCCCCTGTCTATCTTGTACCTATCTTGCAGGAATTATGCTTCTTAATCCCTGCACCATCTCCCATTTCTTTCCCTTCCTCCTCCCAGCTGATAACCCTCCAAATGATCCCCATACTTATGAATCTGTTCCTATTCCTGTGTTTGCTTAGTTTGTTTTTATTTTATTTTTAGGTTTTGTTGTTGATAGTTGTGAGTTTGTTGTCATTTTATTTTTATTTATTTTTACGTTTTATTTTTTTCCTTTTACTTTTTGGTTTTTCAATTACAGTTGTCCCATTTTTCCCCCATTGCTCCCCCCCACCCAACCCACCCCTTCTCCCGCAATCATATCCCTCCCCGTTGTCCATGTCCATGAGTCATTTATACACGTTCCTTGACTAAATCCTTCCCTTACTTATCCCCCTTTTCTCCCTCTCCCCTCCCCCCTATTGACTACTATTCTACTCTTTGTCCTATTTAGTTTGTTTGTTTGTGTTGTTCTTTAATTTTCTGTATTAGGTGATATCATATGGTATTTTTCTTTCTTTGCCTGGCTTATTTCACTAAGCATAATTCTCTCTAGTTCCATCCATGTTGTCACAAATGGCAGGAATTCCTTCTTTCTTTCTGCTACATAGTATTCCATTGTGTAAATGTACCACAGTTTTTTAATCCACTCATCTACAGATAGGCACTTAGGCTGTTTCCAGTACTTAGCTATTGTAAACAGGACTGCTATGAACATAGGGGTGCATAAGTTTTTTTGAATTAGGGTTTTAGGATTTTTCAGGTATAATCCTAGCAGTGGAATCGCTTGTTCAAAAGGCAGTTCCATTTTTACTTTTTTGAGGTAATTCCATACTGTTTTCCATAGTGGCTGCACCAGTCTGCATTCCCACCAACAGTGCAGTAGGGTTCCCGTTTCTCCACATCCTCGCCAGCATTTGTTGTTTGTTGATTTGTTGATGATGGCCATTCTGACTGGTGTAAAGTGGTATCCCATTGTGGTTTTTATTTACATCTCTCTGATGGCCAATGATGTTGAGCATTTTTTCATGTGTCTATGGACCTTCTGTATGTCCTCTTCCAAGAAGTGTTTGTTCAGGTCCTTTGCCCATTTTTTAATTGGGTTGTTTGTTTTCTTGATGTTGAGTCATATAAGCTCTTTATAGATTTTGGAGATCAGTCCCCTGTCTGTGATATCATTGGCAAATATGTTTTCCCATATGGTTGGTTTCCTTTTCATCTTGCTGATGTTTTCTTTTGCTGAGCAGAAACTCTTTAGTTTGATGTAATCCCATTTGTTTATTTTTTCCTTTATTTCTCTTGACTTAAGCGATGTATCCGTGAAGATATTGTTACATGGGATATCTGTAATTTTCCTGCCTATGTTTTCCTCTAGGACTTCTATGGTGTCACGGCTTACATTTAAATCTTTAATCCATCTTGAGTTTATTCTTGTGTGTGGTGTAAGTTGGTGATCTAGTTCCATTTTTTTGCACGTCCCTGTCCAGTTCTCCCAGCACCATTTGTTAAAGAGGCTCTTCTCACTTCATTTTATGTTCCTTCCTCCTTTATCAAATATTAGTTGACCGTAGAGGCCTGGGTTTATTTCTGGGCTCTCTATTCTGTTCCACTGATCTATATGTCTGTTCTTGTGCCAGTACCAAACCGTTTTGATCACAGTGGCTTTGTAGTATAGTTTGATTTCTGGTATCGTGATTCCTCCTGCTGTGTTCTTCTGCTTCAAGATTGCTTTTGCTCTTCGGGGTCTTTTTTGTTTCCATATGAATTTTTGGAGTATTTGTTCTAGGTCAGTGAAATATGTCATTGGTATTTTAATAGGGATTGCATTGGATCTGTAAATTGCTTTGGGTAGTATGACTATTGTAATGATGTTGATTCTTCCCATCCAAGAACATGGTATTGGCTTCCATTTATTTGTATCTTCCTTGATTTCTTTCTTCAATGTTGCATAATTTTCAGTGTACAGGTCTTTTATCTCTTTGGTTAAGTTTATTCCTAGGTATGTTATTTTTCTTGTTGCTATAGTAAATGGTATTTTCTTTTTTGTCTCTGTCTCTGATATTTTATTGTTGGTGTACAGAAATGCCTTAGATTTCTGTATATTTATTTTGTACCCCGCTATTTTGCCAAATTCACTTATTATGTTGAGTAGTCTTTTAGTGGGGTTTATAGGGTTTTCTAGGTATACTATCATCTCATCTGCATATAGTGGTAGTTTTATTTCTTCTTTCCCAATTTGGATGCCTTTTATTTCTTTTTCTTGTCTGATTGCTGTGGCTAGAACTTCCAACACTATGTTGAATAGAAGTGGAGAGAGTAGACAGCCTTGTCTACTTCCTGATTCCAGGGGGAATGCTTTCAATTTTTGTCCATTGAGTATGATGTTGGCTTCAGGCTTCTCATATATAGCCTTAATTATGTTAAGGTATGCTCCCTCTATTTCCATTTTGCTGAGTGTTTTCATCATAAATAGGTGTTGTACTTTATCAAATCTTTTTCTGCATCTATTGATATGATCGTGTGGTTTTTGTCTTTCATTTTGTTTAGGTGATGTATTATATTTATTAATTTCCTAATATTAAACCATCCTTGCATCCCTGGAATGAACCCCACTTGATCATGATGTATGATCTTTTTGATGTATTGCTGGATCCTGTTTGCCAAAATTTTATTGAGGATTTTAGCATCTATGTTCATCAGTGATATTGGCCTATAGTTTTCTTTCTTTGTTGTGTCTTCACCTGGTTTTGGGATTAGGGTAATACTGGCTTCATAGAAAGAGTTTGGGATTTTTCCCTCTTCTTGGATTTTTTTGAATAGTTTGAGGAGGGTAGGAGTTAGTTCTTCCCTAAATGTTTTGTAAAATTCGCCTGTGAAGCCATCTGGTCCAGGGCTTTTGTGTGCAGGGAGACTTTTGATTACTGTTTCAATTTCCTTCTTTGTTATCAGTCTGTTGAGACTTTCTGCTTTTTCTTGATTCAGTTTTGGAAGCTTATATGTTTCTACAAATTTGTCCATTTCTTCTAGGTTGTCAAATTTCTTGCCATACAGTTGTTTGTAGTAATTTCTTACAATTGTTTGTATTTCTGTGGTATCAGTCGTGATTTCTCCTCTTTCATTTCTGATTTTGTTTATTTGGGTCTTCTCTCTTTTTTTCTTGATGAGCCTGGCTAGAGGCTTGTCGATTTTGTTTATTTTTTTGAAGAACCAGCTCCTAGTTTTGTTGATTTTTTTGGATTGTTTGTTTAGTCTCTATGTCATATAATTCTGCTCTGATCTTGATGATTTCGTTCCTTCTTCTTGCCCTAGGCTTTGTTTGTTGTTGTTGTTCTAGTTCTTGTAGCTTTAAGATTAGATTTTTTATTTGAGCTTCTTGTATCCTTTTCAGATAAGCCTGTATTGCTATGAACTTCCCTCTTTGGACTGCTTTTGCTGTGTCCCATAGATTTTGGGCTGTTGTGTGTTCATTGTCATCAGTTTCTAGAAATTTTTTGATTTCTTCTTTGATGTCATTGTTAACCCATTCATTGTTTAATAGTGTGTTGTTCAATCTCCATGAGTTTGGTTGTCTTTGATTTTTTTCTCTGAGGTTGATTTCTAGTTTCAAGACATTGTGGTCTGATAAGATGCTTGATATGATTTCAATTTTCTTGAATGTGTTGAGGCTTGTTTTGTGTCCTCTCATGTGGTCTATCTTTGAAAATGTCCCATGTGCCTTTGAAAAGAATGTATATTTTGCTTCTTTGGGGTGAAAAGTTCGATATATATCAGTTAAGTCCATGTGGTTTAGTGTGTTGTTCAATGCCTGTATATCCTTGGTGTTTCTTTGCTTCGATGATCTGTCTATTGTTGATAATGGTGTGTTGAAGTCCCCTACCATGAGTGTGTTGTTGTTAATATTCTTCTTGTGGTCTTCTAGTATTTGCTTTAGGTATTTCGGTGCTCCTATGTTGGGTGTATGTATGTTTATCAGTGTTATATCTTCTTGATGGATTGTTCCTTTAAGTATTATGAAATGCCCTTCTTTGTCTCTTTTTATTGCCCTTTCTTTGAAATCTGTTTTGTCTGGTATGAGGACTGCTACCCTGGCTTTTTTTTTCAGATCCGTTTGCTTGAAATAGTTTTTTATATCCCTTTACTTTCAGTCTATGTAAATCTTTTGTTTTGAGGTGTGTTTCTTGTAGACAGCAAATATGTGGGTCCTGTTTTCTTATCCATTCCGTTACCCTATGTCTTTTAATTGGAGCATTTAATCCATTTACATTTAAGGTTATTATTGACGTGTATTTATTCATTTCCCTTTTGTATCTCTGTTCCTCTCCTTTTTTTTTCTCTCTCTCTTCCTTTTTCTTAGAACATTCCGTTTAGCATCTCTTGCAATGCTGGTTTGGGAGAGATGTATTCTTTCAGTCTTCCTTTGTCTGAGAAACTCCTTATTTCACCTTCTATTTTGAATGAGAGCCTTGCTGGGTACAGTATTCTTGGTTGTAGGCCTTTGTTTTTCATTGCTTGAAATATTTTTGACCATTCCCTTCTGGCTTGTAGTGTTTCTGTTGAGAAATTGGTCGATAGCCTTATCAGAGCTCCCTTGTACGTTATTTGCTGTTTTTCTCTTGCTGCTTTTAGGATTCTCTCTTTGTCTTGGAATGTTGCCATTTTAACTATGATGTGCCTTGGAGTGGGTTTTTGGGGGTTCCTCTTCATTGGAACTCTCTGTGCTTCCTAGACTTGCATAACTTTTTCTCTCATCAGGTTCGGAAATTTTTCTGTCACTATTTCTCCTATCAGTTTTTCTATTCCTTGTTCTTCTGATCCCTCTTTGATTCCAATGACTCTGATATTGTTCTTCCTTATGCTATCCTGTAATTCCCTTACCTCTTCTTCATACTTTTCAATCTTTTTCCATTTTGCTGTATCGTCTGAGAATTTTTTTCTACATTATCTTCTAACTCATTAATCCAATCCTCTGCTTCGTTTAGTCTGCTTTTGACTGATTCTACTGTGTTTTTCAGTTCAAAGATTGCATTCTTCATTTCTTCCTGGTTCTTGTTAATAGTTTCTATGTCTTTTTTTTATGCTGGTTTAGTTCTCTGCAAGTTCCCTGTAATTTTCTTGGAGCTGTTGGTAACTTCCTTGGAGGTAGTCATAGTTGTTTTTAAGGTTGTCGAGTATATTGAGCTTCTTCATCACCATTGTTTTGAATTCCGTGTCTGACATTTGGGCTATGTCTATTTCATCAACCTCTCTTTCTGGGGATTCCTCTTTTCTTTTCATTGAGAGGTTGTTTCTGCATCTTACCATGTTGGATTCTTCTTGTTTATGTTTGTGTTTTGGATTTGTCTGCTTTGACTTCCCACCTTTGTGATGAGATTCTTTATGGGAGATCTGGGGGTTTCAGTGGTCCAGTCTCTTTGATCTCCCTAGCCTGATGTTCTTGGGGTTCCCTTTATATCATTTGTTTATGCTGTCTGGTTATATTTCAGATGCTCTTTGTTAGGATCTTCCTTCTGGCTAGTTGATTGAGAGTCACTCTATCCACTTTGTCTTGAGTTCTTTTCTGGAGATGCTGTTAAAAACATAAACACACAGCCCGGGCAGGCGACCCGCACCCTCAAGAATATTCCCCACCCTCTATCCTGCTATCGTCAGTCAACGAGCCAGTATTAATATAAATGTAAAGAGATTAGAGCTTTTATACTATAGAAAGAATAGATAAGAGTTGTTTTTAGGGAGAAAAGATATTATTTTTGAGAGGGGATAATAGATTAATAATAGTTGAGACTGTGCAAGACAGCAGGTAATATTTACATTGTATGTTAATAACTATAGAAGAAAAAAAGGGAAGAGTGCAGAATATAGTAGGAAAGTGGAATTGTGTAGTATTGGATTTATATAGTAGTTATATCCTATTTATTTAGAGTGAAAGGGAGGCTAAACTAGACCCACAAACAAATAAACAACAATTAAAGAGGAAGGATGAGAAGGAGAGATTGTATGAAACAAATTAGAGATATAATTTTTTTTTCCCTTTCAGGGAAAAAAAAAAAAAAAAGGAATGTTTTTACTCAGTTCAGCCTTTGTGTGTCCTCTTCTTTTTCTGTGTCCACAGCTGGTCTAATGTGGTGGGTCAGAGGTTCCTAATCCTTGCAGCAGCGGTGTGTGCGAGGTGGCCGGCACTAGCTGAGGTGCCCCTGCGCGCGAGGTACCCGAGAGCCCACCTTAGGTCTACCAAGCCGCTCTCCGGGAGTTGGTCTCTGGCCTCCTAGGGCTGGGCCTCGGATACTCATGCACAGTGTAAGTGAGCGATTGGCGGGTACTTTTGCCCTCGCGCGCCTGTGCGCACCTGTGCACACCCAAGGCTGCTGGGGAGCTAGCCTCAGGCCTGCCCACGCCGCTCTCTGGGACTTGGTCTCTCTCCTCCCAGTGCTGAGCCCCAGACACTGTGCACAGTGGAAGTGAGCAATTGGCGAGCGCTTTTGCGCTCACGCACCTGTGCGCACCTGTGTGCGCTCAAGGTGGCGAGGGAGCTTGCCTCAGGCCTGCCACGCCGTGTTCCAGGAGTTGGTCTCTTGCCTCTTACGGTGGGGCCCTGAACATTTGTGCTTAGTAGAAGTGAGTGTCTGTGAGTCACTGCTGCCCGCTTTTCCCATACGGCAGCCCCCCACCATTCCTGCACCCTCCTGGGTGGGCACGAGCAGAGCCTGAGCAAGTGCTCTGCACTCTGGCCTGGCACTCCGGCCTGGTGCCCACCGGAGCTGGCCAGGGGCGACTGCGCACAGTCTTCTGTGTGTCCAGTGGGCCCTCTCTGCACCCATTGGGGCACTGATCTTATGTCTGTTGGGGTATGTCCAAGGTGCACCTGGACACGCGGCCCTGCGCACCTGGGCCAGTGAATGAGGGCTCTTCCCTATGCTCACCCGTGAGACCCAAGGGGAGGGTTGGGGAGTCAGCAAGAGCACTTCTGTGCCTGCGCTCCTCAAGAATGTCCTATCATCCCCAAACCTTCCCCCCCTCTCCACAGTTCACAAGAGAAAAATACAAAGGAAAAATTACGTTTTCACTTGCACAACAGCACACTGTCTCCCATCTTCCAGCGTCAATGCCACCTGGTCAAGTCCTGTCTCTGCCAGCGGGCAGAGATCCGCTTTCATCCAGACTCCCCTCTGCGGAAACCTGTGGTTGCCAGAAAGCCTTTGTGTCCTTCCAGCCTCAGCTCAGGCAGCCACCCCAGTCAGGAATCTCGTTTCATCCCTTTTTCTTCCGCTATCCTCACTAAACAGGTTGTTCCCAGATGGTTTTTCTCTAACCCTGCAGTGCCAAGGCTCAACTCCTGCCAGTGTCCAGCTGCTCACTGAGATGTTCTGTCTGCAATTAGTCCAAACTACAGACAAGTCTTGGGAGCCTGAGAGCGCAGCCTCCCCTCACTCCTCTGCCATCTTCTGAAATCCTGTTGTCATTTTAATGTTCATAGTTTTGAACCTCTTTTTCTTGAATAAGTTCCTTTAACATTTCATATAATTAGGGCTTGGTGATGATGAACTCCTTTAGCTTTACCTTGTCTGGAAAGCACTTTATCTGCCCTTCCATTTTAAATGGTAGCTTTGGTGAATAGAGTAATCTAGGTTGTAGGTCCATGCTTTTCATCAATTTGAATACTTCTTGCCAGTCCCTTCTTGCCTGCAAAGTTTCTTTTCAGAAATCAGCTGATAGTCTTATAGGAACTCCTTTGTAGGTAACTTTCTTCTTTTCTCTTGCTGCTTTTATGATTCTTTATATTTACCTTTGGCATTTTAATTGTGATGTGTCTTGGTGTGGTCTTCTTTGGGTTTAGCTTGTTTGGGACTTTCTGTACTTCCTGGACTTGTATGTCTATTTCCTTTGACAAATTTGGGAAGTTTTCCTTTATTATTTTTTCACATATGCTTTCAATTTCTTGTTCTTTCTCTTCTTCTTGCACCCCGGTGATTTGGATGTTGACATGTTTAAAGTTGTCCCAGAGGTTCCTAAGTCTCTCATCATTTTTTTCAATTCTTGTTTCTTCATTCTGTACTGATTGACTCTTTACTTCTTCCTTATGTTCCAAATCATTTATTTGAACCCCGGTTTCCTTCCTTTCACCCTTGGTTTCATGTGGATTTTCCTTCATTTCATTTAGCATAGCCTTCACTTCTTCCCTTCTGTGTTTGCCATACCCAAGCATATATATCATGTCTGTGAGCATCTTTGTCATCAGTGTTTTTAACTCTGCATCTGTTAGGTTGGCTATCTCCTCATCTGTTAGGTTGGCTATCTTCTTGTCACTTAGTTCTCCCACTGGAACCTTTATTTGTTCCCTCTTTTGGGCCATACTTCTCTGTCTCCTCAACTTGACAGGCTCTCATGTTTACCTCTGTGTCTTAGGTAGAGCTGTCGCACCTGTTAAGTTGTAAGTGGCAGAGCCATAGGTATTTGATAGTGTGAGGTGACCCCGTTTCACCAGGTTTTGACACTGTATGTTGGGGAGGGATCTCAGAGGGGACAATGCTGCTTGCTCAGCACTTTGCCCCTCTTTCCAGGCACTCCTCCTACTTCCTGTGTGGCACTGACACCTCTCTAGCTGCTGCCCTGGCTGTGGTTCCCAGAAAGGGTCAGTCTGTGGACATTCTACGACCATGGGGTCCCTCTAAACAAATAGACTCTGCTGAGACACTGGCAGTTTCTTCCCCTGCCCCAACCCCTACTGCTTTTCACAGTCAGAAGCAATGAAGCTTTATTTTCCCCAGTGCTGGAGCCATGAGCTGCATGGTCTGGTCTGGTGCTGTGAGTGCTCCCCAGGTGTCCCTCCCTCCTATTTTTAAATGTGTGACTTCACTTTCTGCCCAGCAGTCACAGCCACTGTCATCGCCGCTATCTCCACACTGCATCCTCTCTGCCCAGGCTCCGTCTCTCTTACCTGTCTGGATGAGTAGTTTTTCTTTATATCTTTGTTCATAGGACTTCCATGCAGCTCGGTTTTCTGGAGCTTCTGTTTGTCTCCAATTTTGAGGTTGTTGTATTCCTTCTTAGTTTTGGAGGGATATGCAGTGCGTCTGTCTATGCCTTCATCTTGGCCAGAAGTCTTAAATTTTTTTAAATTGTTTTTTCTATTACAGTTGTCCCACTTTTTCCCCCATTTCTCTCCCCTACCCACCCATTTCTCCTCTCCCACTATCAGTCCCCACCCTGTTGTCCATTTCAATAAGTCATTTATACTAGTTCCTTGACTAGACCCTTCCCCTTCTTTTACCCCTTTGTCCCTCCCTCCTGGTCACTGTCAGTACCTTTGGTATTATTTCATTCATTTGTTTTATTCTTTTGTTTCCTGTATTAGGTGAGATCATATGGTATTTGTCTTTTGCTGCCTGGATTATTTTACTAAACATAATACTCTTTAGATCCACCCATGTTGTTGCAAAAGTTAGCAGTTCTTTCTTTCTCTCTGCTGCAAAGCATTCCATTGTGTAAATGTACCACAGTTTTTTGATCCTACAGATGGGCACTTATTTTTCCTCCCTTGCTCTCTTCCACCCTGCCCAGCCCCCACTACCATGGTAAGTCCCCACCCTGTTTTCCATGTCCATGGGTTATTCATGCATGTTCTTTGACTAGTCCTTTCTCCTCCTTTCCACCCTTATCCCCCTCCCCCTTCCTTCTGGTCACTGTCAGTCTATTCCATGTTTCAATGCCTCTGGTTCTATTTTGCTTGTTAGTTTATTTTATTCACTAGGTTCCTCTTCTAAGTAGGATGATATGGTATTTGTATTTCGCTGCCTGGGTTATTTCACTAAGTATAATACTCTCCAGTTCTGTCCATACTGTCCTAAAATATGCGTTTCTTCTTTCTTTCTGCTGTGCAGTATTTCATTGTGTAAATGTATTACAGTTTTTTTATCCACTCATCTAGTGATCTACTGATGGACATTTAGGCTGTTTCTAGCACTTGGCTATGTAAATAGCACTACTATGAACGTGGGGGTGCAGAGGTTCTTCTGAATTGATGATTCAGGATTCTTATGGTATATTCCCAACAGTGGAATCACTGGTTCAAAAGGCAGTTCCATTTTTAGTTTTTTGAGGAAATTCCATACTGTTCTCCACAGTGGCCACATTAGGCTGCATTTACACCAACACTGCACTAGGGCTCCCTTTTCTCTGCATCCTCACCAGCACTTGTTATTTGTTGATTTATTAAGGATGTCCATGCTGATCAGTGTGAGGTGATATTTCATTGTAGTTTTAATTTGTATGTCTTATGGCTAATGATGTGAGCATCTTTTCATATGTCAGTGGACCATCTGTATGTCCTCCTTGGAGAAGGTCCTTTGTCCATGTTTTAATTGAATGGTTTGTCTTCCTGGTGTTGAGTCGGATGAGTTCTTTATATATTTTGGAGATCAAACCTATGTCCAATATATCATTGGCAAGTATGTTCTCCTATATGGTTGATTGCCTTTTCGTTTTGATGATGATAATTTTAGCTGTTGCAGAAGCTTTTTAGTTTGATATCATCGCATTTGTTTATTTTTTCCATTATTTTTCTCACCTTAGGAGATACAGTGGCAAAAACATTGCTACGTGGGATATTTGAAATTTTCCTGCCTATGTTTTCCTCTAGGACTTTTATGGTGTCACGACTTATATTTAAGTCTTTTATCCATTTTGAGTTTATTCTGGTGTATGGTGTAAACTGCTGGTCTAGTTTAAATTTTTTGTTGTACCAGTCCAGTTCTCCCAACACCATTTATTGAAGGAGGCTATTTTTACTGAATTGTATGCTCCTGCTCCCTTTGTCAAATATTAATTGACCATAGAGACCTGGGTTTATTTCTGGGCTCTCTTGCTGTTCCATTGATCCATGTGTCTGTTCTTATTTCAATACCAGACTATTTTGATATTAGCGGCCTTGTAGTATAGTTTGATATCAGATATTGTGATCCCTCCTATTTTGTTCTTCTTTCTCAAGATTGCTGAGGCTATCAGGGTCTTTTTTGGTTCCATATAAAGTTTTGAAATATTTTTTCTGCTCTATGAAATATGCAATTGATATTTTAATGGGAATTGCATTTTATCTATAGATTGCTTTGGGTAGTATAGACTTTTTTTTTTTAAATATATTTTATTGATTATGCTGTTACAGTAGTTCCAATTTTTTCCCCTTTACTCCCCTCCACCCAGTATCTCCCTCCCCCAGCATCCCCCCCCCAAGTCCATACCCATGGTTCGTAAAAAATAACTATCCCTCCCTCTCAGATATTAAGACCCTTTGTAATCTTGTAAAGGACAATGGGCGAAGGTCTCAAGCTCCTCTAGCTGCTTCAAGCTGGACAGTATAGACATTTTAATGATGTTAATCCTTTCAATCCATGAACATGGTATATGCTTCCATTAATTTATATCTTCCTCAATTTCTTTCTTCAGTGTCCTATAGTTATTCAAGTACAGGTCTTTTATCTCCTTGGTTAAAATTATTCCTAGGTCCTCTAGTTTACTTGTTGTTATAATAAATGGGATTTCCCCTAGTTTCTCTTTCTGATAGTTTATTATTTGTGTACAAAAATGACTTTCATTTCTGAATTTTGACTTTGTATCCCCCTATTTTGCCAAATTCTCTTATTAGGTCAGGTCGTTTTTTAGTGGAGACTATAGGGTTTTCTATGTACACTATCTTGTCCTCTGAACAATGACAGTTTTACTTCCTACTTTCCAGTTTGGGTGCCTTTTATTTTGTTTTTCTTGTCTGACTGCTGTGGCTAGAACTTCCAGTACTATGTTGAATGAATGTTGAAAGTGGACACCCTTGTCCTGTTCGTCATCTCAAGGGGAAAGCTTTTAGTTTTTGCCTATTGAGTATGATGTTGGCAGTAGGTTTCTCATCTATGACCTTTATTATGTTGAAGTATGCCCCCTCTATTCCCACTTTTCTGAGTGTTTTTATCATAAATGGTGCTGGATTTTATCAAATGCTTTTTCAGCACCTGTTGATATGCTCATATGCTTTTTGCTTTCAATTTCTTCATGTGGTGCATTATGTTTATTGATTTGGAAATATTATATCTTTGTTGCATTGCTGGGAGGAATCCCACATGATCACAGTGTATGATCTTTTTAATGTATTGCTGGATCTGGATTGCCAATATTTTGTTGATGATTTTAGCATGTATGTTCATCAGCGATATTGGCCGGTAGTTTTCTTTCTTTGTAGTGTCTTTACCTGCTTGGAAGTAGGATAATAATGGCCTAGTAAAAAGAGTTTGGGACTCTTTCCCCTTGAATTATTTGGGATAGTTTGAGAAGGTTAGGAGCTGGTTCTTCTTTTAATGGTTGGTAAAATTTGCCTGTGAAGCCATCCTGTCCAGAACTTATGTGTGTCTGGAGTTTTTTTGATTACTGCTTTAATTTCACTAGTTATCAGTCTATTCAGGCTTTCTGCTTCTTCTTGATTCAGTTTTGGAAGATGATATGTTCCTGGAAAGTTATCCATTTCCCCCATGTTCTTCAATTACTTGGCATATAGTTGTTCATAGTAATTTCTTACAGTTCTTTGTATTTCTGTGATATTGGTTGTGATTTTTCCTCTTTGGCTTCTGATTTTATTTATTTGGGTCCTCTTTTTTTCTTGATGTGTCTGGTTAAAGGTTTGTCAATTTTGTTCATCTTTTCAAAGAACTAGCTCCTGGATTCATTGATTCTTTAATTAATTTATTTATTTTTGTTTTTGTTTCTATGTCATTTAATTTTGCTCTGATCGTATTTCCTTTCTTCTGCTCACTCTGGACTTTGTTTGTTGTTGTTGCTCTCATTTTTGTAGATGTAGGGTTAGGTAGTTTATTTGAAATTTTTATAACTTCTTTAAGTAGGCTTGTATTGCTATGAATTTCCTACTTGGACTGCATTCACTGTGTCACATAGGTTTTTATATGTGGTGTGTTTATTTTCATTTGTTTCCAGATACGTTTTTATTTCTTCCTTGATCTTCTTGTTAACCTACTCATTATTTAATAGCATGTCATTCAGTCTCCATGTATTTGAATGTTTTTGAGTTTTTTTCCTTGAGATTGGTTTCTAGTTTTAAGCACTGTTATCTGTGAAGATGCTTGATGTGATTTCAGTTTTAATGAATTTGTTGATGCTTGTTTGGGGGTGTCTGTCTTTGAAAATGTTCCATGTGCATTTGAAAATAATGTATATTTTGCTTCGGGGTGAAATGTTTTATATATATATATATATATATATATATATATATATATAAATTATCCATTTGATTTAGAGTGTCATTAAATGCCACAATACCCTTGTTGATTCTTTGGAAGATGTATCCATTGTTGACAGTGGGGTGTTAAAATCCCCTATGGCGACTGTGCTGTTGATCCTTTTTCCTGATATGTTTAGGTACTCCTACATTCAGTACATATATGTTCATGATGGTTATATCTTCTTTTTGGGCTACTCCCTTAAGTATTATATAGTGACCTTCTTTGTCTCTTGTTATGGCCTTTGTTTTGAAGTCTCTTTTGTGTGATATATGTATTGCTACCCAAGCCTTTTTTTCATGTTCATTTGCTTGGGCTATTTTTTTCTATCCCTTCACTTTTACCTGTGTAGGTCCTTTGTTTTGAGGTAGGCTTCTTATAGACAGTATGGATGTGGGTTATGTTTTCTTATCCATTCCGCTACCCTATGTCTTTTGATTGGAGCATTTAATCCATTTACATTTAAGGTTATTATTGATAGGTACTTATTCAAATTGTCATTTTTTCCCTTTGTACCTGTGTTCCCCCTCTCTCTTTGTCTTCATCTTTTAAAGCAGTTCCTTTAGCTTCTCTCATAATGTTGTTTTGGTGGAGGTGTACTCTTTTAGCCTTTTTTTTTTTTTTTTTTTTTTGTATGGGAAACTCCTTATTTTGCCTTTATTTTACATGAGAGCCTTGCTGGGTAGAGTAGTCTTGGTTGCAGGCATTTGCTTTTCATTACTTGGAGAAATCCTTCTGGCTTATAGTTCTTCTGTTGAGAAATTAGCTGATAGCCTTATCAGAGCTTCCTTGTATGTCACTAGTTGTTTCTCTCTTGCTACCTTTAAGATTCTCTCTTTGCCTTTAAATTTTGCCTTTTTAATTATGATTTTTCTTGGAGTGGGCCTCTTTGGGTTCATCTTGATTGGGACTGTCTGTGCTTCCTAGACTTACATGACTTTTTCTCTCAACAAGTTAGGGAAATTTTTTGTTATTAATTTTTCAAACAGGTTTTCTATCCCTTGCCCCTTTCCTTCTCCTTCTGGTGTCTTTATGATGTGAATATTATTACATTATATGTTATCCTGCAGCTCCCTTAAACTATCTTTGTTCTTTTTGAGTGTTTTTATGTTTTGTTGCTCTGTCTGGGTTTTTTTATTTTTTTTTTCTACCTTGTCTTCCAACTTGCTGATTCAATCCTCTGCTTCATCTGGCCTACTTTTAATTCCATCTAGTGTGTTCTTCATTTCAGATATTGTATTCTTTCCCTCCTGGCTCTTCTCCATAGTTCCTATGTACTTTTTTGTGGTGATATAGTTCCCACTATGTTCCTTTTAGCTCCCATAGAGTTCCTTGTAATTCTGACTGAGCTCCTTGAGCATCCTTATAACCAGTATTTTGAATGTCTGATAGGTTGCTTGCCTCAATTTTATATAGCACTCTTTCTGGAGATTTCTTTTTTTCTTCCAGTTGGGGGTTATTTGTCTCCCCATTTTAGGTGACTCTTTTTGTTTGTTTATGCATAGTAGATTGATCTGCTTTAACTCCTTGTTTTTGTGGGGTGGCCTTCTGTGGTAGGAGACCTTGGGGACTCAGTGGTGCAGTCTGCTTGATCTCCTGGGCTAGATGTTCTTGGGATGCCCTTTATGCCACTTATGTGAGCTCTCCTGTTGTAATTGAGTTTGGATTGTTGTTGGGTCATTCTTTGGTGGTTCCTTTCCTCTGGCTGCCTGACTGAGAGTCACACTGCCCACCACATCTTATATGCTGTTGTACAGGTGCTGCCAGAACAAAGCAACCCAGGAGACAAAAGCTACAACCACACACAAAAAAAAACCCCACAACCACAACCACATTACTGCTGTCCTGAAATACTGAGGTGTTTTCAGCCTAGCTAGTAAGTTGTCGGCAGCCGTCCGTCTCGAGAGACGATGGTGTAGCTTCTTAAGTGTCTATCTGCACCGCCAAGAATGGTTGTGCAGTCCGACTCGGGAGTGACACGGTATCTGTCTCCTCCCGTGTTGAATCGACATCTTGCGATGACGCTGGAGTGTCCTCTCCAGTGAAGCTGAAGCTACAGAGCCTGGGCAGGGTGATATGGAGGGTCTGCTGTTGCCCATGCAGCAGACCCAGTATAATATGAGGTTAAAAAATTTTAAGAAAGTGAAAAAGAGGGAACAAAATTGAAGGAAAACATCCACTACAACACTATCAATGACAATTAAGCAAAGATTAATAAATGTGGAAAGGGAATAAGAAGAAAAAAAAGGGGGGAAAGAGTATGAGTTGTCTAAAACAAAGAAAAGTGATTTTGAGAGGAAAGAGGGAGAAGAAATAATAAGAGTGAAGAATGAAATACAGGCTAAGAGAGGGAAAAGATGAAAATTATAATGAAAAAATAAGTGTCAAGAAGGGAAAATGCAGTAAAAGTGGGGAACAATAAAATTTGAGATTTGAAATACAAAAATAGTGAACATCTAGGAATAAAATTGAAGAAATGCAACAACAACCACCATATCAACCACCAATGAGCAAAGATTAATAAAGGTGGAGAGAGAATAAGGATATTATAAGAAAAAGAAAAAGAATGTGAGATATCTAATGCTAGAGGGGGGAGTATTAGTAAAAGTGGGCAATAGAAACAAGGCATGGAAAGAGAAAAAAATAAAACAAAAATAAAAAGAGGAAGAAGGAAAGCAAAATGGAGTAAGAGAAAGGAGGAGTAAAATACGAGATTTGAAATAAAGTAAAATAAAATAAAGTGAAATAATAAGAACAAACTTGAAGAAAAAGAAACAATGTTAAAAAGCTATGCAGGATAAAAAAAATAACACAAATAATGAAGAAGACCGCAGTGGAATTTTTCTCAGCAGATTCCAGTGTTTGTCACTGTTTTCTCTTTCTGGATCTTCCCCTGGTAATGTCAAATGGTATCCTAGTGTACCCCTAGGCAGTTTGTTTGAGACTACAAGTGACCCACATTCTGTGGCTGGCTCCTTCAGGTTGAGCTGGCTCTTTCTGTTGTTTTGCCTTGCTGGCTTTCCCCCAGCAAAAGCCCAGGAGTGGTTCATCCAATGTCCATGAACACTGCCATTACCACCTCCTTCTGCCTCCACAGGGGGCCTCTGGTGTGATCAGAATGGTGGAATCCCTGGGTCACCTCTCAGGGATGTTGTTCAGTCTCCAGGGAAGATGGTGGGAGTGTCTCTCCCCCCCCTCCCACAGCCAAACATCTTGGTCTGTTCCAGATTATTTCCGATAATGTATAGTTTCCTGATGAATTAGCTGTTTGTTTCCTGTGAGGGGCCAATCTGTGTAAAAGGGGCAGCTCTTTCCTGCTTGGTGCTAATGGCAGCTCTATATAAGAGTCGAGGTTGGGCGGGGTCCTGAATACCCCTTGTTGCATCTGTTTTCAGTCTCTCTGCTCTGCTGGTTTCAGTGGATCAGGTCCCAAGGAACCAGCGTAGTTTGTAGTGTCTGATAGAAGTTCAGAAAGGGCCCTTTCAGAGCTTCTCCTCCTTTCCAATGTGGATATGCACCAAGCACAGGGCTCCTGAACCTGGCCTCACTGATGTGCAGAGCCTCTAACAACACTGGTGGGGGTTGGGCATGCCTGCCTGTGACAGGACCTTCCTGTCTCTAATGAATCTCAGGTGTTCAGCCCTTGGCTGTCTACTCCCAAGCCTGCCTTCTCACAGGGAACTCATGCACGAACTCTCCACTCTGCACAGCCCCCTGCTGGACAGCCATGCTGGGTCAGGTCCCACAATTCCTTCACCATGCCACTTTCTGTTCTTCCTGTGCAGCTGGACTCAGTGGAACCAAGCTGCACTTTCACTCTGGTTTCTTTGTTTGCAGAGCCACTGTGCACATGATCACGGGGTCCCTGCCCAGTCTCTCCTCAGCTCACTTTTTAAAAGAGTCTTTATGTGGCACCCACACCGCAGCACTGAGCCCTGGGCCAGTTCTCTGCTTGCTCCTCCTGGAAGCACAAAGTCTCTGTCTGTCAGTGCTGTCCACAGCCTGCTAGAGATAGAGTTTTTCTCTGGAACTCTCCCGGTTGGCCCTGAAGCGTACCGATGTGCTGTTTGCTCTGCGTGGTGCAGCCTAAGTCTCCCAGACTTTGTATATCCTTCAAAGTCTCTCCCAATTAGAGTTTGTGACCCCAATTCTGGGACTGGAGGGAGCCACTAAGCTCCATTTTCTGTCTGATCTATCCTCTGCTGCAGGCACCTCACAAAGGGCACCCCCCCCAACTTATAAAATTTCTTACCAGACAATGCATAAAATTCTCTGTACTCCTTGGCTTCAAAAATTCATTTCAGCTGAGATTCTGTTGATTGTTCAGGTCACTTTTTGGAAGATCAGCCAAAAATCCATGCTGGGGGCACAAGCCAAGTGGGCTCAGCTTCCACTTGCTTGGCCACCATCTTCCCCTCCTAATTTGACTTTTTAGATAAAAACATTGAATTTAGTAATGTTGGAGTAAAATATGAGATTTAAAAATAAAGACACTAAAAAACCATTATAAACAATGATACTTCAAGTATCAGTTGTTAAAAATAAGCACTACATCTGATAAACATTTACTCTGAGTATGAATAGATGGTAGTATAAGTTTTCTAAATGAACTCTGTTTTCATCGTCATTGGTAACCCAGGCTGGAGCAGAAAAGGCAAAGATTGTTGATGCCAAGTTCACGAGCATCATCCGTTTCCTGCCCCCTGACCCCATTTCTACATTTTGGTTCAGAGCACCACACATAACAGCTCTCTTTTTAAAATTTTAAACTCTTTTAAGTTACGCACAGTTTCTTAGCAGAGCTTTCTATCTGTTTGGCTTTCCCTATTGCTTCTGGCACTGCAGCCTCACCCAGACATCAGTCCCCCCACCATCCCCTCACCAGCTCTCCAGGTCTGTCAGCCTACCCTGGGATGCCCTATCCAAAGTACACTGAAAGTGCATCCCTTAGGTATTCTCCTGTAAGGACTTGCAACTTCCCAAGTGCAGTGTCTATATGACACTTGCCTTTCTTCAGACCTTTTTCCATCATTAAGAAAAAGAAAAAAAAAGGACTTCTGGCCAAGATGGAGGCGTAACAGACACGCTACGTCTCCCTCCACAACTAAGAAGGAATACAAGTACCTCAAAACTAGAAACAACCAGAAGTTCCAGAATTATCAAACTGCATGGAAGTCCAGCAAACAAAGATATAAAGAAGAAATACTCATTCAGACAGGTAGGAGAGGCAGAGCCAGGGTGGAGAGGATGCATTGTGGTAGCAGCAGCAGCAGCAGCAGGCCAAAAGAAAGGACAGTCACACATTTTAAAAAGTCAGGAGGGACACCTGGGGAGCGTTCCCAGCTCCTCACCAGACCTCACAGCTCACAGTCCCAGCATATTCATTGCTTCTGACTGTGAAGACCAGTGGGGGTTGGCATCAAGGCAGAAACTGCCGATCTCAGCAGAGTCCACTTGTTTAAAGGGCCTCCACAGTCCTAGAACATCTGCAGACCCACCCACTCTGGGAACAACGGCCTGGATAGCAACTAGAGGTGTGCCAGTTTGGTGCGGAAGTGGGAGAGGTGCTTGAAAAAAGTGGCGAGTGCGAGTGCTGGGCAGGCGGCATTGTTCCTTCTCAGACCCCTCCCCTACATACAGCGCCACAACGTGATGAAACAGGTTGCCCTGTACTGATGAATACCTAAGACTCCTCCCCTTAAAATGTACCAGGAGCAACAGCTCTACCTGGGATGCAGAGGCAAACAAACACGGGAGCCTGTCAGAATGAGGAGACAGAGAAGTATGGCTCAAAATGGGGAACAGATCAAGGTTCCAGTGGGAGAACTAAGCAATGAGGAGATAGCCAACCTAACAGATGAAGAGACAGACAACCAAACAGATGCAGAATTCAAAACACTGGTGATAATGATGCTCACAGGCTTGACAGATATGCTTGAGTACAGCAGACGCATAAGAGAAGTGAAGGCTATGCTAAGTGGAACAAAGAAAAATCCACACAAAACCAATGGTGAAGGGAAAGAAACCAGTGTTCAAATCAATGATTTGGAACATAAGGGGAAAAAAAAACCAGTCAACCAGTGCAGAATGAGGAAGAAACAATGGAAAAGAATGAGGAAAACTTCCCAAATTTTGCGAAGGAGATGGACATACAGGTCCAGAAAGCATGGAGAGTCACAGGCAAGCTGGACTCAAAGGGGACCACACTGGGATGCACATGATTGAAACTCCAAAGGTGAAAGATAAAGACAGAGTCCAGGGGCAGCAAGAGAGAGACGGAGAGTTGCCTACAGGGGGTTGCCTATAGGACTATTAGCTGATTTCTCAGAGGACACTTTGCAGGCAGGAAGAGTCTGGCAAGCAATAGTCAATGTGATGAAAATCAACCTACAGCCAAGGTTACTCTATACAGCAAAGCCGTCATTTCGAAGGGCAGATGAAGTACTTCCCAGACAAGGTAAAGCTAAAGGAGTTCATCATCACCAAGCCATTATTATATGAAATGTCGAAGGGGCTTACTTAAGAAAAAGAAGATCAAAACTATGAACACTAAAATGAAAACAAGCTCACAACTATCAACCACTGAATCTAAAAAATAAAAACAAAATCTAACTAAGCAAACCAGAATAGGAACAGAATCATAGGTATGGGGATCATTTGGAGGGTTATCAGCTGGGAGGGGGAAGGGGGAGAAATGGGGAAATGATGCAGGGACTCAGAAGCATAACTGGTTGATACAAAAGAGACAGGGAGATGTTAAGAATAGTATAGGAAAGGGTGAAGCCAAAGAACTTATATGCATGACCCATGGACATGAACTAAGGGGGGTGGGATTGCTGGAGGGAAGGGGGGTACTGGGCAGAAGGGAGGAAAGGGGAAAAAATTGGAACTACTGTAACAACATAATAAAATATACTTTTTAAAAAAGGAAAAAACATCAGCTGAAAGAATAGTGCCTTTACCAATTTATAATTTGCTCCGCAGGTTGCCTTTCTGATCTTATACCGCCTCCTGTTTCAACTTGTGGCCTTGCCTCTGAGTTGTCTGAGATGTTAGAAGCCACCTTGTGTTAATCCCTCAACTTCTCATTCCTCCCAGTTTGTCACACTGAATTTGTCTTCCATGCCTCAGAGAGAGCTGCCACTTCTCATTTCTGACATGGTTTCAGTTGTTTATCCTGTTTCTACCCTATTTATTTACTCCTATCATTCTCTGCAGGTCTTCCCATTAACCTCTTATCAAGTTTCTGCACTTCTAAACACGTCCTTCCTGAGGAAGCTCCACCACTATTCTTCCCATTGCTACCAGAATTATTAAGAGTGTGTTTTACACTTGTTTGCCTTCTTGCCACCTATTAATGCCTCAGATTGAGCTGGTTAAGATTCTCTCACCTTGCTGCAGTTGCTGTGGTTAACTACGAACCTTTTAAGTTATTTCTCCTTGTGTCTTTTCTGGGCCCACACCTCCCATGTTGAAACAGCCCTCCCAATCTTCTTGACCATTTTGTCTTGATTCTCTAGTTGTCTTAAAGGTTTGTTATTGCTTCTTGTTCCTCTGCCAACTTTCTAATACAGTTCTTCAGGATTACTTAGTAAACTTATATATCAGTCTGGGTTTTGCAGGAAAGAGGTGGAACTTTGTACACACCTTAGGAGAGGGCGGCTTATGACGTCTTGGGGAGGGTTGAGAGAAACCAGTGAGGAGTGGGGCTGGGCACACCTGGACAGAATGGGAGCTACAGAAGAAGATCCAGCACAGGCACATGGCCATAGGTAGGGAACCACCAAAGAGCTGCTACCAAAGAGCTGCTCTGGCAGGAAAGAGGTCTAGGAATTAGCACCTCACCTCACTCTCCACCTGTCTTCTCTAACTCTGCTGATGCTTCTTGCTAGCCCACACTCATCTATAAACCTTAGGGCACAGGCCATTGACCCCATCCATAAAGGTCAATTTTCTTGGCAGGATGTGGATATAGAGGGAAAAAGAGGAGAATATTCCACCTAACACTACTTATTTTTCTATCCATTTCTCTCTCTTTTTTTTTATCAGCACATATATTCCCATGGCTTCACTTGCCACCTCTGTGTTTATGACTGCTCAGTCTATGCCTGATGTTTCTCAACCAAGACCCATGAACTAATTTTCATTTGTCTGTGATGCCTTTTCACTTGAGTATCCTATTAGCACTTCAAATTTAATACGATCCATATAGAATTCATTATACTCCCCTTTGAAGAAAAATAAAACAGAATGAAAACCCTGCTCCTTTTCCTCCATTCCTTATTTTTTTTAATCAAAGTTACACTTATATTGAATACAAAATGAAAAAAGTTTTGTTATAGAATATTTATCCCAAGACCTCCTCTACCATATTTTCCCTCTGTAGAGGCAACCACTTTCATTTATCTTAGTTAACTGCTATGGCATTTATCCCTGTGATTCTAAACATGGGCTTGTTGTGCAACTTGTTGGCTTCTGTGCGGGATTCTCACTATGTGGATCAAGCTCTCCTTGCTCCCACTGCCTCCTCCCCATAGACACACTCTTCACCCCTTCATGTTCACAGTATAGATAGATCACAATTTTAGTTAGATCAAGATTTGTATCTACCCACAACACATCAGTTATTATAATTAAGAGGGACATTTGTCCACTTTTATATTCTAAAAGAAAAAAATGGCTTAAAAGAATTTCAGGATTTTATGAACCTCAGCACTCCTTCCCTGCAGTGTCTCTGTAGAGTGCGGCACAGGCAGTGAGGCCAGGGGTTTGCACAGGGGCAATTGTACTCGTTCATTCGATGCCTGCCTGGAATGACACCTAGAAAGGAGAGGTGAATCCCAGAGGCCAAGAAAGGGACCATTTACACTTGAGAAGGACTATGGAACAGCATGTACCTGAGGTGGAAGTCCAGGTCAAATGTAAGAGGACAGCCTCCCTGAGCAACCAAGAGTGTCAGCTTCACTCAGCAATCTCAGCAGCAGTGAGTATCTGTGGAGGGCTTCCAGGCGGAACTGAGGCAGGCTCTCCTAACTGAGACACCAAGAGGTGATTAAAGCAGTGTTGGGACCTCTCAGGTAGCTGATACCAAGCAAAAAACCAGGCTTCACCTACTGTTTGAAGCTTCTGTGCCAACTTGCATTGTTTCTAAGAGAACCTGTTATTCTTTATCCATAGCCTTCCCTTAGTTCTTAAGGATCACATAACTTTACCATGGACATTGGATTTGGTGGTAAAACAGACATGACTGTGGGAAAGAGCAGCAAGATGCTGTAGCACATTGGCTATAGAATTAGATTCATTGAGCAAGATGGCTAGATCTTCATCAGCACCTTTAAGGCTTTTGACAAGCATATGAACTTGATCCTTTGTGATTGTGTTGAGTTCAAGAAGATCAAGCCAAGGAATGGAAAGCAGCCAGAGCATGAAGAAAAGCAAGTTTTGGGTCTGGTGTTGCTGCATGTTGAGAACTTGGTTTTCATGACTGTGGAGGGACTTCCCCCAAAGATACTGGCATTGTTTGTGTCTCACTTGTGGGAGCTGCAGGAGGCCCTTGGAGTTGGCAGGCTGTGAGCAGAGGAGTACCAGCTGATCCAATTACACATGCTTCTGTCCAAGGGTTGGAGGAGCCTTCCCAGCAGGTAATGACTCCACAGAAATGAGGCACTGTCACAGCTGACACTGTGATGGCCACTGCCAGGATTGCTGGAACCCCAACTCAGTACCCACCAAGTCAGGAGACTCCCTCCACACCTGTGGGTCAGGCAACCCCCCTCCAGGCATATGACTCCTCCACCTGGTATGAGACCACCCATGGGACCACCCATTGGGCTTCCCCCTGCTCCAGGGACATCAGTAGGCATGCCTTCTCCAGGAATGTGACCCCCTCAACCAGGAATAGAAATCCACCTGCCCCAGGAATGTATCCACCAAAAGCCTAGGATGCTATTGGTCCTTAGTCACTCTTTTCCTGCAGTGCATTTTGTGAAACTGTGCTAAGTGAAACAAAGGAAAATCCACACAAAACCAATGGTGAAGGGAAGGAAACTGGGGTTCAAATCAAGGATTTGGAACATAAGGAATTTAAAAAGTCAACCAGTGTAGAATGAGGAAGTAAGAATGGAAGAAAATGAGGAAAACTTCCAAAATTTTGTGAAGGAGATGGACATACAGGTCCAGGAAGCATGGAGGGCCCCAGGTGAGCTGGACCCAGAGGGAACCACACCAGGATGCATCATGACTGAGATGCCAAAGGTGAAAAATAAAGACAGAGTCCAGGGGGCAGCAAGAGAGAGGTGGAGAGTTGCCTACAGAGGGGTGCCTATATGACTATCAGCTGATTTCTCAGAGGACACTTTGCAGGCAGGAAGGGACTGGCAAGCAATATTCAATGTGATGAAAGACAACCTGCAACCAGGATTACTCTATCCAGCAAAGCTGGATAGAATGGAAGGGCAAATGAAGTGCTTCCCAGACAAGGTGAGGCTAAAGGAGTTCATCATTACCAAGCCATTATTATATGAAATGTCAAAGGAGCTTACTTAAGAAAAAGAAGATCAAAACTATGAACACTAAAATGACAACAAACTCACAACTATCAACAACTGAATCTAATAAAAACAAAATCCAACTAAGCAAACCAGAATAGGAACAGAATCATAGGTATGGGGATCATTTGGAGGGTTATCAGCTGGGAGAGGGGTGGCGGAGAAATGGGGAAATGATGCAGGGACTAAGAATTATAATTGGTTGGTACAAAATAGACAGGGGGAAGTTAAGAATAATATAGGAAAGTGTGAAGCCAAAGAACTTATATGCATGACCCATGGACATAAACTAAGAGGGGTAGGATTACTGGAGGGAAGGGGGGGTACTGGGCAGAGGGGAGCAAAGGGGAAACAAATTGGGACTACTGTAGCAACATAATCAATAAAATATACTTTAAAAAAATAAGAAATTTAAAAAAATGTTAAAGATAAAAAAATAGAAAAAGACATTACCCGGTTATGTGTTTCTACAAGAAACCCATTTTAAATGTAAATGCACCTGAGGATTAAAAATAGTGTATGAATCTTGTTACACTAATCAAAAGAAAGCAAAGTAGCTTAGCTGTATTAATTACAAACAGAGCTGACAGTTCTTAATTTGTATGCATCTAACAATAAAACATTAAAATACATGAGACAAAAACTGATAGAACTGCACAGAGAAATAGATGAATCACTATGATAATTGAAGATCTCAAACATCCCTCTCTAAGAAATGGACAGATCTGACACAAAATCAGTAAAGATATGGTTGAACTCAACTAAACCATCAGTCAATTGGATTTCATCCAAGAACAGGAGAATACACATTCTTCTCAAAGTCACATGGAACATTTACCAAGATAAAACCACATTCTGGGTCATAAAATACACTTAAATTTTTTAAAAGAATAGAAAGCATACATTATCTGTTCTTAGATCACAATGCAATTGAACTAGAAATTGAAAACAGATCAATAACTGGAAAACCCCCAATTCCATGAAGACTAAATAACATACTTCTAAATATCATCCAAAAACGAAATCACAAGAGAAATTTTAGAAAACGTTTGGAACTAAATGCAAATAAAAATGCAACCCATCAAAAATGTGTGGGATGCAGCAAAAGTAGTGCTTAGAGGGAAATTTATAGCTTTGAATGCATGTGTTAGAAAAGAAGAAAGATCTAAAATCAGTAATCTAAGTTTATACCTTAGGAAACTAGGGAAAAAAGAGCAAATTAAATCCAAGGTAGTAAGCATAAGAAAAGAAATAATAAAAATTAGGACAGAAGTCAGTGAAATTGAAAACAGGAAATTAGTAGAAATCAAGGACACCAGAACCTGTTTCTCTGAAAAGATCAATAAAATCGATAACCCTCTAACCAGTCTAAGAGGACACAAATTACTAATATCAGAAATGAGTGAGGGGAACAGATCTCATGGACATTAAAAGATAATAAAGGAATAATATAACCAGCTCTATGCTCAGAGATTTGGTAACCTAAGCCTGCTGTGGTGTGCTGGATAAAAGGAACTGTTGTAAATTGCCCTTTCCTAATGTGAGAGTGAGATGTAGGGAGAGACATGATCTGCCAAAACTCACACAAGAATAAGTAAATAATCTAAATAGGCCTATAACTATTAAATAAATTGAGTCAATAGTTAATAACTTTCAAAAACAGAAAGTGCCAGGCCCAGATGGTTTCACCAATGAGTTCTACCAAACATTTAAGAAAGAAATTATGCCAGTTCTCTACAGTCTTTTTCAGAGGATAGAAGAAGGGAGTACTTTCTAACTAATTTTATGAGTCCAGCATTAACCCTAATACCAAAACCACACAAAGACATTACATGAAAATTACAGGCCAATATCTACCATGAACATAAATGTAGAAATCCTAAACAAATATAAGCACATCAGATCCAACAATGTATAAAAATATTAAATGCCATGACCAATAGGACTTATCCAAGGTATCCTGGTTTAACATTTGAAAATTAGTTAATGTAACTCATCACATTAAGCTAAAAAAAGAAAAATCACATGATCATTCAATAGATGCAGAAGAAATCAATTGACAACATTCAACACTTATTCATGATAAAAATTCAATTATATGACTAATTTAGCAATTTTTATTAATAAAATTGATGTGCTAATTAGGTAAATTATAAGAATGGATAGGAAAAATATATCCTACTCATAGGCTTCAGAAATTTTAGAAATAGGGGTCATGATACCTTAAGTTTCTAGGATGTTGGGGTCCCCCTGGGAAAGTATCGAGACTTGGAGCCCTGCACAGGCCAGGCGAAGGAAACAAAGCCTGTAAAACCTGACCAGAAAACCGGGAAAGCTGGGTGCATACGTGACTCAATACTATAGCCAGTGGGCCCCAGTGGGAATCGGACAATGAGAAAATGCTTTATGTCCATTGAAGCTTGCCTTGTTCTTTTACCTCACTTGATCGCTTTATTGTACCAGCAGCAGAGGTTTTAACTTTAACTCAATATGAACTCACCCTCCTATTTTATGGCCATCTGAAGTCTTTGTGTCCAACACACCCTGACCTGAGGGAGATCCCAGCGTTCCTTCAGTTGTTATCCCTGAATAATATCTGTTTTCTGTAATCCACACTGTTTAACATTGGTTGATGAGCTTTACATGCATGCTATATGCCCTTAAGCTTACTGCACTCAATAAAAGACCTTAGAGGAAAACATTTGAGGCATTTGTCTCTCAGATATTTGCCAGCCTTTTCTCCCCTAGCACAAGCTGCCTGGGAAGTCTTCATTCATCTGCAACACCAGGGGATCTCTATGGGTCGGGGGCCCCCAACAGTAAGTGTACCTGTACATGTGTTTATGTATACATTTCCATTTTACTGAAACCACCCACGTAGTTAGGTGTCACATAGTTACAGGAACCATTATTATGCACTACATCATATTGACATTGTGTTTTTCAATGTTCCTATAAATGTCTGTACAATATATTTCTATAAGTCAAAATTTTGGAACTTCAGGCTAACTGGTGTGCTTTTTTCACATTATAATTGGATTTGTTTAATATTTCCCCTTTGCCATTGGTTTTCTGGGAATTATTTATTTATAGCAATCATCCTTAGACTACTAAGGCTAATTATATATCCTGGTTTACCTGGGATAGACCTGGATTATGCCTGTTGTAATTATGTAATCATTAATAGCACTCTCTTATTCTAAAAAATGTCCCATTTGGATAACACATTATGTGGTCCCTCAAGATATAATCAGCCTTTCTTCTTTTTCACATGTCTCATGTGAAATCCTATCTTTGGTTACTATAGGCAGCTTAAGTCCTTTTGAGTTGGTGGTTTATCAATAATGAGTATAAATCTTGTATGATTTAGTAGAAAAACCTTGATGGCTGATGAAGGGTCCAAGGTGGAACTTCAGAATGTGAGGATAAATGGAGAGCACATGGGGAAGCAATGTCCACTGCAAGGGCTGATGTTGAATGGGAGAGGAGGAGCAGCAGCCTGGTGAATAACCAGAAAGAAAATGGCCTTTCTGTTAGCAATTAATGTGTAGGGTGTGCCACTTCCATGCTTAACTCTCTGTAAATCTTATGGCAGAGCTTATGAAGATATTTATGTTAGTTATCACTATAAACTGATTTTGAGATTGTTTGTCCTCACACTGCATATGAAGAAGGTTTTTCTTCCTATTACCCACAGACATGTGGCTGTGGAGCTCCAAATGCTGCTGTGATTATGTCTGTCTCTGATAAAATATTTAAGGATTTCTTAATAAGAAATAAAGCTCTGAGCATTCTGTTAGAAATGTGAAATTTATATTTCTTGTGGGAGTCTTATGGGGAAAACATATCTTATGGGAAAAACTAATTGTATTTGTTATACCAATAACTACAGTAATAGAGAACTGGAAACTTACGTAGACATATTTATCACAAATGGAAACATTTGGAGTCAAATGTCCTCCAATAGGTTTCTCCTATGCTCATTGTCATTCAAAATTAAAAAGAGCTATAACTTTTAAAAAAATTAGATTCTTGATTGCTTTATATAGAATTGTGAGTGATGGCAAGTTCAGTTAACAACCTTATTGCCATTGCAGTACTGTAAAGAAACATTTCAAAAAGTTTTATCCAAAAACCACTTTCAAAAGAATAATCTTAGGATGTGTGGTTTAAAAAATGCAATTTCCAGGCATTATTTCTGACAGCACACCCCCCCCCGCCCCCGCCAATGAATTAGAGTTCTGCTGGCAGCAGAAGATGGCTGGTATATGGCTGACATTTTAGTTACTAAATTTTGAAAACATTGCTCAAGAAATATGATTAATTTGGGCAATGGCCTTGAAAAGTGAAAAGAATTTTAAAATGGCTATAGTGAATGCTATTAATTTTCCAATGTATAGATTAAAATGTTTCTTTTACCCTGAAATACTTATCACAGGAGTGGACTAGAAGGAAGGTAGAAACAATTGTACTTGTTGAAAGAGCAGATGGGTTTATGGGGAGGTTAGCAGAGAAAGGGAATTGAGGTAGTGTACCAAGAGTGGATGTGGAAGCAAAGGGAAGGGATGTAGGGGCCTTCAGGTAAGTTCCAAAACTGCTGAAAGGAGCTACAGGCTCATGGCCCGGAAAAAAGTGAGGGTTTTCATATCACTATGACTTGGAAATGACAGCATGTTTCTTAATCCTTATGTACCTCAGTAGCTTCATATGTAAAATGGAGATAACATATAAAAATAAAATTTAAAAGTATATACTCTCTTCTGTTATAAATTCTTTGTGTTCTCTCCTCTGTTCTTACTTGGATAGACATGTAAACAGATTGGCTCAATGTGGAATTAATGTTTAATGTGAAAAAGTATAGGTAGTTTTGGACTACAATCCTGTGTTATTCCATGTTATTTTATTTTCATTATGAAAATGTCTTTATATTTAAAAATGTAATTTACCTCTATTACATTAGATTCTTAGGTATAGTAGTCCCAGATATACTCACAATCTATTTTTTTGTATGGTTTTCTCAGTAAGTTGTTTTCAGCTTAAATCTGCTTTTGCCATTTACTGGTTGATGATCTCAGCAAACCTCTTAAAAAGTTACTTTTATCATCTATGAAGCCAACATATTGTGAACATTAAGTGAGAATACATGTATTTTTCAACTATGCCTGGAATGTTAAACACACAATGAAAATGAATCCCCCTGCCATACCCAACACTTGTTCTTGGATTACCATGGCATTTTATGAAGGCATGACCTGCAGTGGAGGAGGTGTCTGGCTTCAGTACTATCCCTGCATCTCTACCACACCATCCCACAATAGAGCCTGAATCATAGGAAGTAAGATTTACTGCAGTCTTAGCACCAGTGGTTATGAGTAAGTGATATTGGCATAATATATAAAGACTTCGTTAATTTTTTTAGAATAAAATTTAAGGCTAAGTTTAGTTAACTGAAAATATATTCAATTAAAGCTAGAAGAGTTCAGGTACAGCCAACTCTCTTTCTAAATAAGTTAATATCATTTATATGCTTTCACCATGAGTCTTTAAAATAAATCAGAGGCCCATGACAGTAAAATACACATATCCAATAAGTCTGTTAAATTAAAATGGAAATTAAAAAGTTAAAAACTGTATAGGAGGAGCAAACAAATGTACTAATAACTTAAGCTAATAAAATTGTTATTATTGAGCATTAAATTTAGCTCCAGTGTACCTAGATAAATAACTGCAAGGATTGGTGATTACCATCATGTATCTTATTGACCCAACAGTTTTTGAGATCTGAGGATATGTAAGCCACAGTACAGAGAATTATGGAGGCAGCAAAAATGACTGAGGCAAAGTGGCAAAGCCCAAGAGAAAGTTCCCCGTGTGGGCATTGGGCAGTACATGAAAAGGCAAACAAAGCAACAAGGAGTCAGTCCAGAGGACTGACAGTTTTGGGTTTGCTTTTGCTGATCTAGTTCTTAAATGTCCCACTTATTTTCCCAGTCATTAACCACTCATGCATATGATGTCACTGCCATCAGGAAGTATCACTGTCCACTTAAGGAGATGAAGTTGAGACAGTTGTAGTGTTTCTGTTTATCAAAACCTGAGCAAGAAGGATATATATGTTTTTGCAGTTTTATTCAAACCTAAATATGTGAAAAAAATTATAAATATTATGAAATACAGTGCTGGAGATGATTTGGTTTTCTAAAGGATTCTTTGCTTTAAAAAAGGATTCTAAATATTCTTAAAATGGCATGTCCTCCATTAATTTGACCATCTGGTTAGAATTCTTAAAATTGAATCTTCACTCCAGAGATATGAAAATTCAAAGACAGGAAAATATCTTTTGTAAAGATTATCCGGGTACATATATTCCAAGTTTAGACTGCGTTTGCAGGGGAGGGGAGCATCTCATTGTTGGATTAACAGGAAGTATTTTAATTCCCATGCTTTCATTGTAAGTGGTTATATACAGCCTTGGAAAGGATAATTTAACATTATTTAATGAACATGCAGTAGAATGTTGAATAGAGTACATAAAAACATTGTATCAGCTTTCAAAAAAATTTAAAGATGTTATCTTTTTACTTTTTCAGTTTTAGACTCAGTTTTACAGTGGGATTCCCAGGTGCAAGCTCAGTATCTGAAATAGAAAGGCCTTACTCCTTGAATAGAATCTTGGTGGAGCATGTGGCATGTCTTGTTTGTGCTTAGAGGCATACTTGCTTGCTTTTGAAACATAAATAATTGAACTGTAAACTTAGAAGGATATTGAAATTTGATAGGTTGAAATATTAAAACTTGTGAATTTTTTTTCTTCACCCCATTCATTATACACACTTACATAAACTTCATTCTGTTAGTGAATTCAAAGAAACAAATATTCTAGAAAGGAATGTCAATTTTGCCTTTCACAACTGGAACACTTAATTGTCTGGTACTGACGTGATGCAGTTTGGTTATGTCTAGAGTGCTGAAACATCATAATTAATAAAATATAGTATAAGATCAGAAAAGCCCCATATGACAGCAGCTGAATGTAGAAATATTTTAAATAAGTTAATTTTAATGAGATATCATTTACAATAGTAAAATGTATAGATTTTATATGTACTTTTTGATAAGTTTTGAAACATGTATATCTTATAGAACCACCACCACAGTTAAGATTTGTAACATTTTCACACTACAGAAGGTTGATTTGTGCTCCTTTGTAGTCAGTTCCACTCCCCACCCCCTCCTAGATAACCATGGGTCTAATTTTTGTGCCTGTTGTTAAACTTTATATAAATGAAGTTATAGACTATGTGTTCTTTTGTGTCTGCTCAACATGGTCTGTTTGATGCATACTTATGTGAGTGTAAACTATATTTTTAACTGGTGACTAGTATTCACTTTTTGTATATACTATGTTTTTTGTGAATGGCTGTTCACCTGTTGGGCATTTGGTTGTTTTAGGGTTTTGACTATTAGGAATGAAACTGCAAGGAACACTTGTTTATGCAGCTTTGTATTTTCATTTCTTTTGGATGGAATGGTAGGGTTATAGAGTTGGCAATATTTAAATGCATAATGAAGTAGCAAAACGTCTTCTGAAGTGGTTGTGTGATTTTACAGCTCTCATCCAAACATTGTGTGAATGTTCTGGGGCCTCCACAGCCTCACCAATACCGTAGTTCCTCTCTATATCGCATTTCACTTATTGCAGCCTCACTGTATCGCAGGATTTTTAAAAATATTATATTTAATTATTTATCACGGATTTTGCGCTATATAGTGGGATATTGCAGTACCATATACGTATATTGTTAAAGTTACGTAGGTTTAAGAGTGTACAATATGTTTAAGAACATAAGTAGTGTTTATAAAAGTGTGGAAAAGGTTAATAAGGGCATTGGAATGGTTTATAAGTGTGCGGGAAGGGTTTATAAAGCCTTAAAATATACATAAATACAAAAATAAATATAAAGTTCCTACTTCGCAGATTTTCACGTATCACGGGGGGGGGTCTAGAACATAATACCCACTATAAGTGAGGGAATACTGTAATTTATATTGTCAGTCATTTAACTTAAGTCATGTGAATGGCTATACAGTAGTATCTAATTTTGGTTTCTCTGATGAATAGTGATGTTGACAGTTTTTTAATTTGCTTATTGACCATTTATGAGCTTTCTGTTTTCAAAGAACCTATCAATCTTTGGCCCATTATTTATTGTTTTTTATCAAGTTTTTGTCAGATAAATGCATTACAAATGTGGTTTGCTTTTTCTTTTTAATTAATGATAATTTGAAGAATATAAATTTTTTATTATGACAAAAATTGAACTGATCAGTTTATTCTTATATGGATAGTGCTCTCTGTATGTTTTGCCGTTTACAAATTGGCATTTTTGGTCAAAATGAGAGATATTTTGATATTATTCTTTCAACTTTTGTTTAACCAATACTCCTGTTCCATTCCCCCTTTCTCCTCTCCTTCTGGACTCTTAAGTACATGTATATTAGTCCAGTTGATATGAGCTAACAACTCCCTGGGGTTCTGCTTATTTTTTAAATTTTTTATTGTGTGCACTTTCACTTAATAATTTCTGTGAATCTGTTTTTATGTTTACTCACCCATTTCTCTGCTATCTTCAATCTGCTACTGAGCCCATCTAGAAACTTCTCTTATTTCAGACATTTTACTATTCAGTTGTAGATCTTCATTTGTTTGTCTTTTATAGTTTCTGTATTTCTGCTGAGATTTGCTCTCTGTTCACTCATTAAGACCATTTTTCCTTTTAACTTCTTGATCATATTTTAACAGCTACTTTAAAGTCATTTTCTGCTGATTACAACATCTGGGTTATCTCAGGGTCTCTTTCTATTGACTGCATTTTAATTTTTTTGTAATTATTTTGTTTAATATAATAAGAAGTCAGAATGTAATATCCTTTTAAAAAGTTTTCCACTGGATAAAATGGTGTTGAGTTACTGACCCTTCTTATATGTTCTTCATAAGAATTTATGATTTCCCTGGCCAAAAAAACTTTTATTGAATGAATATGTCATAATATAAGATAAAGAATGGTATTTATAATATTATAGCTTTTAAAGTTTTATTTTGTAAAAATAAAATTTTATTTTAAAAAAACAACTTTAAAAGCTATAAAATTATAAATATACATCACATTTTTGACAATTGATGCCTCTCAGCATGCAATTCAACTGGTACATGTGTCTTTATGTTTTCAGGGTACATGTCTCTTTATGTTTCCCTCCTCAAAGGCTGGGAAGAGCCAACAAATTAGACACTGCACAGGATGATGCACTCTGTCATTTCAAGTCATATCTCAAAGGTCGATCTAAAAGTGACAGAGTCTATACTTTCACACATGGTTAAACTGACATTCTGCTTGTGAAGTTCTCATGCTGAACTTCTACAAGCTGTACAACAGTTGATGGGTTTGACTGTATTTTAAAAAATTAACTATGGCTCACATTCACCTGCTTACTTGCATGTCTAATAAGTTATTATTGTTCATTGGATATTATGAATGACATAGTATACACAGTTGGGAGTATTTGTCTTCCATTAAAAAGGGAAGAGTTTGTTTTATCAGACAGTTAATTATTGGGGATTCTTCCTAATCTTGTTGAATTGACTTTAGGCTTTTTAAAGACTGGTCTATAGTAGCTCTTACAGTGGCATGGCTCTTATTCCAAAAGTACAACCTTTTCAGTTTCTCCATCAAATTCTCACGGAATTATTGAGATCTTTACATTCTGATCTCTCTCTTCTCCCTGTAAACTCTGACCTCCAGTATCTTCATTTTACTTGCACCTCTGAATCAACTGCTCTCTGCTTGGTTTCACCAAGTCTTACCTTGCACTTGTGTAGTCCAGCCTTTGACCAAGGTCTTATGAATAACCCCCGTAGACTTCTAAATAATAGATCTGTTTTCTCTAGAACTTTGTCCTCCAATTTCCAGCTGCTTCGTCAGCTCTGAACAGCAATCTCTGTCTTCTCAGCACCATGTAACTGCTTTGTTTATGTTTCTCCTCCCTGTGCTGTTATCAGGAAGTCTCCCTGCTGATGTCCTGGACTTAGCTGGGTGTACTTAGGGATGACATTTCTGTGCTGCTTTTTGTACAGAGTCTAAAAGCAGTCACTTCGTGTATTTTGTCCAGTTTTATAGCTATTACTATGAAAGAGCACTCTGTCATGTGTAGAAGCCTAAATCTGGTAGAAATATTTTTTGAAAGTTATTTCTAAGATCGTTGATTCTCAAGCTTTAGCATATATCATATTCATCTGGAGGACTTGTTAACAAACACATTGTTAGCTCCCCCCCCCCTTTTAGAATTTCTGGCTCAGTAGGATTGAGTTAGAGCCCAAGAATCTGCATTTCTAACACATGCCCAGGTGATGCTGATACTGCTGGTCTGGGAGCCACACTGAGAACCACTTGCTTAGAAAGAAGGATCTTGAGAAAAATATTGAGACTCATTTGTGACATAATACACCCATTTTTCTTCCTTTTTTTTCTTGGTCTTATGTCCTGAAAAATAAATTTATAATTTAGTTGGTTTATTATAATGCTAGGCACATTTCTCTTTTTATTTAAAATATGGTTTTCCAAAAGTTTTGATGGTTTTTTGCATTGAAAAGGATATGTCTCCATTTAATTGATAGTCATAATGTATGAGAATAGTTATAAAATAATAAAATATTATCATTTTTATTTTTTGTCTGCACAAATATTTTTATTCAATATAAATCTTCTCAAACATGGAATTTGATAAGTTTCAAAACTGAGTATTTGTTTTTTATTTCAGAAATTGGATAATTCTAAAACCTTTTTTTATATATATGTTGTGTGTGAATGCATGTGTGTTGTGTGTGTATTTTATAGGTAAGATGCAAAACAGTGATAACCAGTAGGATTGCTTTACCTGGGTCATGCCTCTTCCTCAGGTTTTCTGAAGCTTACACTTAATAGTCATTAAAATAAGTATTACTCCGTCTACCTTAGTAGCATATTTGTCTGCTCTCTTTGCCTGTTATTCCAATGACTCTCTCCTTATTTTTTAACATTTTGAAATGTAATGCTTCCTTTTATTCTAATTTATTCATCTTCTATCTGTATAAGGCTTGTACTGATGTCAAATGGTGACTCTTAATGATGATGCTGACATGGTTCTTGTAGTGGCAACCAGGACAGTGAATACGCTCACAACATTTCTTAGTTGGGAAAATTGATTCGTCTTATTTCTTCAAATTCTAATCAATCCTAACCGATTTTGTTTTTTCACTAATTTCTTCAAATTCTTAGGAAAAAATGGTACAATAGCCTATGGTCATTATAGTGGAAGGCTATTTGATATGTTTTTCAAGTATTTTAAATATTGTTTCAGCTGTAATGTGTGATTAACAAATTTTATTCAAAATTTTGGAGATCTGTTTTCCAATATTTTGATACAGGGATAGTGAAACTAATTATTAAATACTAATTATTCAACAGGTTCATTTTGATGACTGGGACCACAAATACGACTATTGGACAGATGCAGACAGCCCTGACATTCACCCAATTGGATGGTGTGATGTAACAGGGCATCCTCTAGAAGTGCCATATCGTGAGTATTTTGTCTTTGTTGTTGCTTTTCAAATACTTAGCCTGAATTCCTACATTAATGCTGGTTTTTTATGTCGTTATAAGTATTTTAAAACTAAATATCAGATAGGTGAATTGATTAATCATCAGTACAGCTACATTGAAAGCCAATTACTCTCAATTAAGCCTCAAAGGGCATGTTTCATATAAATGAAAAGTTATAATCATTATTCTGATACTGTTGTGTAAAAGAATCTTCATTTTGTACATTTTAGTTTGGAAAATGGACCTAGGCCTAAACCCATCTGATATGTCCATTGCTTTTAGCTAAATGATGTTTTAGTTTTTTAAACATTCCATCTTAATTTTTTATAGAATAGATTTCAAAATATTTTAGAAAAATAATATTTTAAATTTTGGCAATTAAAAAAGAGTTGTAAAAATTTTATAAAAACTTTTATTTTATTGGTATGTTTGTTATTTGTCTTTCAAGTTACTGGAAGTTAAGGAGCAAGTTAACCACTCTAACTTCTAATGAACCTCAAACCAAAATATCTTATTCTTTTATCGGAAGGAGTTCTTCTGATTAGAATCGGCTCATGACTAATAACTAGTTTTAGACACATGTGCAAGCACTCTCCATTCTTGTTTGTTTGGTTCCCTCATTCCTACTGTTGCCCCCCCTTTGGCTTCTTGGCATGAAACTAGCAAGTTATCCTGTTAATGAAGATATCTTACATTCAGCCAGTCAAGTGATGCTTGAACTTTAAATCTAAAAGGGCATCTTTGAAAGAATTCCTTAACTTTTTTTATAGAGAAGGATCCTTGAAAAAAATGACAAGCATTTCTACATTTTTCTAGGTTCTTCAAAAACCATAAAGTCAATAAGGTACAGGTCCTTATGTAAGCTACAATGTATTATAAAGAATAGGATCTGTACACAGAGAGTGTAACACAGGGAGACACTATGCTAAGTACCATGTCAGGAGGAAAGTGTAAGCATTTGTGCTTTGTGGTTTCTTTGATCCTACTTTTTATTTTCCAATATTTCACACCCCAGCATGCAAGGCAAATAGTTCTCACTTTATGTTAACCACTGCCTAACATTCACATGTATGCCTCAGTCTCTCATCTCAGTAACTTTCTCAAGTAGAAATGACTTAAACCAAGGTAGGGATGGATCATTTCAGGTATAGGGACAGTTCTCTATTACCTGCTCCTTTGTCAGGTGGCTTAACTGACTTCTTGACCTGAATATTTCATAAGCATCCCGAAGCCTATGGTATCCGTATCCCAAACCTGAACATCCCAAGCCAAAAACTTGCTTTTCTTTTGTTCCTACTTGCTTCCAAAGCTCCTACTTATTCAGAGTTATTCTGGACTCTGGTCCCTCCTTACCCCTTTTCTCACCCCACACATACAACCAGTCATT